>NC_142506.1:39563750-39866666 GCF_057876585.1 Rhinolophus sinicus
GATGGCAAAGAGTGGAATGCCTGTGATTTCCTCTGATCCTGTTGGAGGAGAATACTTGACGCATTTTTGCTGATAATGATCAGAAGGAGAGGAGACTGTGGGTTTCGTATATGACTCAGGCTATCCAAACTATAGGATCTGTATTCCAAGCAATAATAAATGTTAGATATTTTTATTGAATGGCATTGCTGTCCAGCACCTCACGGATCTAAGTTTGGTTGAATTCTCTTTGTTTTATTTTTAAAAGACTGAGAAATAGTTTGGTTGTTGAAAATACTCTGTACTGCTAAAGAGATAAAAATTGAATCTAAAACCAGAATCTTATATACAATGAATTATTTATTATGAAGATGGTCATATTATCAGATGAATAAAATAAATCATAAAGATTCTGTTGATTTTTTTTAACTCACTTAAAAATCTACTCTTCTAGACTGTCAATGGGATAACATCAGTCTGCTTGTTTTGCACTGAGAATTTTTCTAGACTTTAAATCTGGGGGAAAATCATTTGGGGGGGAAGGCAGGACCATCGGACTCTGTAGGATACATGGACCCTGATTGCTTATTTTAATTCACTGTAATGCATAAATGTACATGACTCTGACAGCTCTAAAACTCTGCAGTCTCCAGCATGTTGATTTTGCTACTCTATATATTTAATTTTCTTTAAAAATGTACCATATTTCTCTGAGAATTCATTTGCGTTTCAAATTATGGCTGCCAACCTAAGACTTGAGTACCAGGTGCCATGTAAAAGCATGTTAAGAGTAGATAAAAGCAATATACCCTGGCCTCTAATTAGAGATGTCTAATCTTTACCACTGACAATAGCAGTATGCAGCTGCGGCAGTGAAGAGACAATAGAAGCTGGAGCAGGGAGAAATTAAAGATATGCTGGTTGATTCAGAGTGTCACTTCTCCATTGCTCAGCTTGGGTGGGCTTCAGAATAAATAGGGATTTTTAGTATTTACTCTTCCCTGACTCTGTTCATTTATTTCATATTAATAATTGAGTTTTAAAAAATGGGAGGGGAGGTTATGTTGGGGTGCGGGCAGCAAGTTATAGGCAGAAAGACTGTATGACTTTCTTAATGACTCACCATGTGCAATACATTGTTTTCTAGTTAGTTCTAGAGCTAACCTATCATTTAACATTTGTTAGATATACACCAGTGTACTTGATGTAATAAGATTGAAAAGGTATGGAGAAGACACACTACTTGCCTCTGGAGTTTGCAAACTAGTTAAAGATTGAAAGTGGTCACCTTGGAGAGTAAGAATTCAGAATAGGCTCTTTGGAATAAGTAAATTTTGAGAAAATCTTTAGTGAAATGATCAGCCTGAATGAGGAACATAGAAGGAAGGACCATTACAGGGAAAATATCATGGTTAGAGGTAATAAGCAGCAGATATGTGTAAGATCTATTGAAACCAGTTTTCCTGCTGAGGGGGAAGGACCATTGACAAAGGACCTTGAAGTGTTTAGAATAGACCAAAATGGCAAAATGGCAATGGAAATTTAATCCCAGATCACATAAAGTGATGCGATTAAAATTGCATTTGAAAAAAAAAAATAGGTAAATCTGTGCTGATCATAGTAGAATAAAAAGATCCTGGAGATAAGTATATATAAAAAAATTGTAAGTAACCATTTTTGAATACAGATTAGTATGAGAAATGATACTATAAATGAGGAAGATACAAAGGCTAATGTTTTAAGAAATTAGGTATGAACTAGTGTGGTTGTAAAAATGGAGAAGAAGAATCATTAAAATCAAGAGGTGTGTTAGGTAGAGGAACAGTCCATGGATTTAATCAGTTTGCTAGAATAAGGACATTGGGAATAAATTTGTCAGATAAGAATAATGACAACAAAGAAATAAGTACAAAATATAGATTTGTGTGAGAAGATAATGAGTTCAGTTTTTGATACTTTAAGTTGCATCTATAGGGAGTTGAAATGCAAGATTGAAAAGATGGTGAGCAATCATGACTGGAATTATAGATTTGGGCAATGCTTGTCCAGTGGTGGTAGTTGGACGAAAACAAATGAATGAGTTCTTTATGAGTAAAAATAGAAGCAGAAGAACACTAAAGAATGAAATCACAGGAACTGGGAGGAAAAATGTGGGATGGTGAAATATAAGGATTAAAATCAAGTAGGGGGTAGCCACCAGTGTCAAATGCTAGAGAAACTACAGTGGAGAAGAGCTTCCAAAAGAAATGAGTTTTCCTCAAGAGGAAAAGGAAAAAAGGATTTTCCTAGAAGAAGATGATTGGTGAATCCCTTCAGCAGAGTGGTAGCAAAGGAAGATGTCAAATCCAGAGGATTATGGCAGGATAGAGTAGTTAGGAGAAGTGGCAGCAGAATGTTCAATCTTTTAATGCAAGAAGAAAATAGACTGACATTGGTAGCAAGTTGTAGCATCACCAAGTTAGTAACAAATAAAGTTCAGGAAAATATAAATATTTACGTTTTTCAGTAGGAATTAGCTATAGAGGGATGAAATGCTAGAAGGTGGAATAAAAAATGGGATGAAAGTGAAATATATATGTGTACATATTTCATTTATATGCATGTATAACCTTGGGTAACACACAGCTAATCAGAGGAAAACCTGTTAGTTGAAAGATGGAATCAGAATTATCTTAGAAAAGATAATTTTATTTCGTTTCTCAAAATAACACATGGATCTATATGTGTTCAGTAATGATATTCCTCAGAACATTTGCTAGGATGCAGTAAGATTTATACAAAAACAGATAAGTTGCTATGCATAATGAGGTTTTATTTATGGAGATAGACAAGAGGAAAAGGGAAAGGGATTTTCCCAGAGCCTAGACTTTGGGTATGAATTTGGGAATGTGCCCTGAGGTGCAGTTGTTGAGGATGCAAAAGAAGAGTTAGCCAGTGGGGTATTCACATTGCTGAGAATGGCAGTAGAAATATCTAATATTCACCAAAAAGATGTTAAAAATATATACAACACAAATGAAACCCCCAAATTTTGTTAACATACAGGTTCACAACTTTCTCTCTGTGTGGTATGTTAAATTAATCAAGGAAAAGGGCTTTATTTTATAACTGGGTTACACAGAGGAAAGAGTCCAGGATAACAAGACATGAAGACAATTAAGGATTTAAAAGAAATACGGAACAGGTGTCCAGGCAAAATGTCAGTCTGACCAACCTCCATGCCATGAATATTGGGAACAGGATTTTCAGACAAATTTTTACTCGAATATTGAAGGAAAAAACAACTCAAGAATATTGGATGCCTTGGGTCAGCCAGCAGCTTATATTTTGGATGCATATAATAGAAAATAATTTATCAATGACAATGTTATGTAGTATTTGTTGAATATTTATTGCTGGGCTTATATCAAAACTCTGAAGTTGACATTCAGAGTTAAATTCTGATTTACACATTAAAAAGCATTTGCTAGATATGTCTTTCCTAGAAAAATGCATATATGAAAGATGATACTGATTTTCCAAGATCTTATTATTATAAAGACAGTTATAAATTATTTATTGAAAATGCACTGCTAAATGTATTACAGAAATATGTTAATTAAATTAATTTTGCATTAATCATGAATGAAAAATTACAACTGTTACTTGCAATGAGACATAAATATATATCATTCTTTATGAGGAAATAAGTCAAATGCAAACGATTAAAAGTAAACACATATAAAGTACATGCCTGTATATACAGATTTAACTAATAAAGATAGATGATAGATAGATAGATAGATAGATAGATAGATAGATAGATAGATAGATAGATAGACAGACAGATAGATATAGATCAGGCATTGCCAAAGATTAGGGAATTTTTACTGGGTAGAATTAGCAAGAGCAGTTATACTAAACTTCTTTGAATTGAAAGTAGTTTTGGCTACCTTTCTCTCAGGATAGGAATACCTCTGTTTTGGATTTTATTTAGAATTCTGCTTACTCTTAGGAATGTGGACCTATTTGGAAATGGTCAGATATAACCTTATTGGGTTGGCTAAGGTTTGATTGCACCTACTCTAATAAACAAATATGACATAATCATATATTTAATTATAATTCCTCAAAATGAGAAAACTTATACATTGCTTTTTTTCTCCCATCTCATGTGACAAAAGCAGTTATTTTTCTTCTATTCTCTATCCCAGACCACATAAATGTTTTTAATTCCAAATCATATCCTTCAAGAAACAAGCAGTCATTGATCAATTTACTGCACTGTAGAACTATGCAAGTCACCTGAGACCACTATAATATAAATGTTTCTTCCTGGAGCTCTTTGGGAGAGCAATTTTAAGTATACCTTCTCTCAAGTAAACAAGACAGAAGTGAAATTATCAATCAATTGAACTCAACCTGGCAAACTTGCAACCCCTACATGTTCATAAACATATTAAAATATGTAATTTGTTGTCTATAGTATATATGCACCCAAAGTATTATTATATAAATATTAAAAGTAAATTTTAATTTTAACAATCAATGGGAGTATAGGAGTAATTTAAGTCATTCATATTTATTTATTTTTATCAGATATCTCGCCTTGTACATCAGTGAAGTATAATCCAGAGATTATGCTCTATTAAATTGAAGGGAAAGGGTGGGGAGATGATGACTACCAATTTTATAGATGAAAAAATAAAATTAATTTACTGCTCCAGGTGAAAAGACAGCATCAAAGACATCAACACCAAGAGTCTTGATATCTAGCTTTGTGTATCCTACATGACATCATGACTACAGAAAGAAAAAAATGGCTGTGAGAGAGCCAAAGAGAAAGCATTCAATAGAAAATGGCAAGTAGTGGAGAATGTAGCTGACCTCAAAACACTTACTACATTTTATTAGGGCTATAAGGCAACAATTGCAAAAGTCACGGAGCCCTTGCCACACCAAAGCATAACATATAGATGCAGGAATCATATCAACAACATGCATAGTCAATGAGAAAATGGATAGAATAAAGCCATATCTGGGGAAACACAAGTGGTGTTACTCTTACGCTTAAGAGTAAACATAGTGACTGTATACCTTAAGCTCTATTTTGCATGCCTATGACTATAATATTTAATAACTGTGAGTGGTGCCTGATGAGTACTAGACATAATGTTTAATCACTTTGTAAGGTATATAAATGTCTAATCACTATGTTATATTCCTGAAACAAATATAATATTGCATATCAACTACAAATTTTAAAATATATATATATATATATTTTTTTTTCTTCATTCACCTGTGTATCATTTTAATTTATTTATTGGGGAGACAATTGTTAGTAAACTCACATAGATTTCAGGTGTACAACTCTGTAATACATCAGCTATAAATCCCATTGTGTGTTTACCACCCAGAGTCAGCTCTCCTTCCATCACCATATATTTGAACCCCCTTACCCTCATTTCCCACCCCCACCCCCCTTACCCTCTGGTAACAACTAAACTATTGTCTGTGTCTATGAGTTTTTGTTTCTCATTTGTTTCTCTTGTTCTTTTGTTGTTTTTGGTTTATATATCACATGTCAGTGAAATCATATGGTTTTCTGCTTTTTCTGTCTGACTTATTTTGCTTAGCATTATACTCTCAAGATCCAGCCATGTTGTCACAAATGTTCCTATATCATCTTTTCTTACCACCAAATGGTATTCCATTGTGTATATAGACCACAACTTCTTTATCTATTCATCTATCGAAGGATATTTTGATTGTTTCCATGTCTTAGCCACTGTAAACAAAACTGCAAAGAATATTGGAGCACAGGTGTCTTTATGGATAAATGTTTTCAGATTTTTGGGGTAGATACCCAAAAAAGGGATTGCTGGGTCATATGGTATTTCTATTCCTAATTTTTTGAGGAAACTCCACACTGCCTTCCGTAACGGCTGCACCAGTCTGCATTCCCACAACAGTGTATGAGGGTTCCTTTTTCTCCACAGCCTCTCCAACACTTGTTACTATTTGTCTTGTTGATGATAGCCATTCTGACTGGGAGGAGGTGATATCTCATTGTGGTTTTGATTTGCATTTCTCTGATGATTAGTGATGTTGAGCATTTTTTCATATGTCTATTTGCCATTTGTATGTCCTCTTTGGAGAAATGTCTCTTCAGGTCCTCTGCCCATTTTTCAATTGGGTTGTTGTTTTTGTTGTTTTGGACTTGCATGAGTTCCTTGTATATTTTGGATATTAGCTCCTTATCGGAGGCACTGTTTGCAAAAATCTTCTCCCATTAAGTTGGTGGCCTCTTTATTTTGTTGATGGTTTCTTTTGCTGTGCAGACGCTTTTAAGTTTCATATAATCCCATTCATTTATTTTAACTTTTACTTTCATTGCCTTTGGAGTCAAATCCATAAAACGCTCTTTGACCCCAAAGTCCATAAGTATAGTACTTATGTTTTCTTCTATGCAGTTTATTGTGTCAGGTCTTATGCTAAGTCTTTGATCTATTTTGAATTAATTTTGGTACATGGTGACAGATAACAGTCCAGTTTCATTCTTTTGCACGTGGCTATGCAATTCTCCCAGCACCATTTATTGAAGAGGCTGTCTTTCCTCCATTGTATGTTTCTAGCTTCTTTGTCAAAAATTATCAGTCCATACTTATGTGGTTTTATTTCTGGGTTCTCAATTACATTCCATTGGTCTATGTGTCTGTTTTTCTGCCAATACCATCATGTTTTGATTATTGTGCCCCGTAGTACAAGCTAAAGTCAGGGAGTGTGATACCTTCAGTATAGTTCTTTTTTCTTAAGATTGCTTTGGCTATTCGGGGACTTTTGTGGTTGCAAACAAATCTGATGATTTTTTGTTCTATTTGTTTTAAAAATGCCATTGGGATTTTCATGGGGATTGCATTAAATCTGTATATTGCTTTGGGTAATATGGCCATTTTAACTATGTTGATTCTTCCAATACATGAGCACGGAATATCTTTCCATTTCTTTGTGTCTTCTTCAATTTCTTTCAAAAATGTCTTATAGTTTTCAGCTTATAGGTCCTCCACATTCTTGATTAAGTTTATTCCTAGGTATTTTATTCTTTTTGCTGCAATTGCAAAAGGAATTGTTTTCTGTATTTCTTTCCTGAGATTTCATTGTTAGTATATAGGAATGCAGTGGACTTTTGTATGTTGATTTTGTAGCCAGCAACTTTACTGTATTCGTTGATTATTTCTAATAGCTTTTTGGTGGAGTGTTTAGGATTTTATATATATAGCATCATGTCATCTGCCAAGAGTGATAATTTAACTTCTTCATTCCCAATTTGGATGCCTTTTATTTCTTTCTCTTGCCTGATTGCCCTGGGAAGGACTTCCAACACTATGTTGAAAAGCAGAGGTGGTAGGGGACAGCCCTGCCATATTCCTGAACGTAGAGAAAAGGGTTTCAGTTTTCACCATTAATTATGAGATTAGCTGAGGGCTTGTCATATATGGCCTTTATTATGTTAAGGTATTTTCCTTCTATAACTGTTTTATTAAGTGTTTTAATCATAAATCGATGTATCTTGTCAAATGCTTTTTCTGCATCAATTGATGTAATCGTATGATTTTTGTCCTTCATTTTGTTTGTGTGATGGATCACATTGATGGATTTGCAGATGTTGAACCATCCTTGTGCCCTGGGGATGAACCCCACTTGGTCGTGATGAATAATCTTTTTAATGCTTTGTTGTATTCAATTTGCTAGAATTTTATTTAGGATTTTTGCATCGGTATTCATCAGAGAGATTGGTCTGTAGTTTTCTTTTTTTGTGCTGTCCTTACCAGGTTTTGGTATCAGGGACATGTTGGCCTCATAAAATGACTTAGGGAGTACTGTCTCTTGTTCAATATTTTAGAAAAGTTTAAGCAGGATTGGTATTAGATCCTCTTTGAAGGTTTGGTAGAATTCACTAGTGAAGCCATCTGGTCCCGAACTTTTGCTTTTGGGAAGGTTTTGGATGACTGATTCAATTTCGTTACTGGTGATTGGTCTTTTTAGATTTTCAAGTTCTTCACGGTTCAGCCTTTGAAGGTTATATGTTTCTAAAAACTTGTCCATTTCTTCTAGGTATTGAATTTGTTGGCATATAGTCCTTCATAGTATTCTTGGATGATCCTTTGTATTTCTGGGTTGTCCATGATAACTTCCCCTTTTTCATTTCTGATTTTGTTTATTAGTGTCTTCTCTCTTTTTATCTTAGTGAGTGTAGCCAAGGGTTTGTCAATTTTGTTAGTCTTTTCAAAGAACCAGCTCTTTGTCACATTAATTTTTTCGATTGTCTTTTTGTTCTCTATTTCATTTAGTTCTGCTCTGATTTTTGTTATTTCCTTTCTTCTGCTGACCTTGGGTTTCACTTGTTCTTCTTTATCTAGTTCTTTAAGGTGTAACATTAGGTTATTTATTTGGGATTTTTCTTGTTTCTTGAGATAGGCCTCTAATGATATAAATTTCCCTCTTAAAACTCTTTTCGCTGCATATCAAAAATTTTGGTAGGATGTATTTTCATTGTCATTTGTGTCTATGTATCTTTTGATCTCTCCTCTATCTTCTTTTTCCCAGTCGTTCCTTAAAAGTATGTTGTTTAATCCCCATGTGTTCGTGTGTTTTTTCTGCTTTCTTTTTGCCGTTGATACCCAAATTCAAAGCCTTGTGATCAGAGAACATGTTTGGTATGATTTCAATCTTGTTAAATTTGCTGAGGCTGATTTTATGTCCCAATATGTGGTCTATGCTTGAGAATGTTCCATGTACACTAGAAAAGAATGTATATTCTGATGTTTTAGGATGAAGTGCTCTATAAATGTCAATTATGTCCATTTCATCTAATGTGTCATTTAGGGCTGCTATTTCGTTATTTATTTTCTGTTTGTATGATCTATCCGTAGCTGTCAATAAAAATATATTTGTTAAAAAGAGTAAGCTTAGAGGAAAGAGTCCCCTCTAATGTTGAGGAATCTACAATGTTCAAAAACCATTAATAACAATTGAGCGTTTATAATAATTGGAAATAATCTATTTCCAAATGGGAACCCTCGTACATTGTTGGTGGGATGGTAAAACGATGCAGCTACTATGGAAAACGTTATGGAGGCTCCTCAAAGTATTTAAAATAGAAGTAATTCTACCTCTGAACAGTTATGTGAAGAAAACACTTATTTAAGAATATATAGGCACCTCTGTGTTAAATGCAGCATTATTTACAATTGCCAAGATATGGAAGCAAACTAAATGTCTATTGACAAAGAAGGTGTGATACAGAGACAGAGAGAGACAGAGAAAGAGAGACAGAGAGAGAGAAGAAGAAGAAGAAGAAGAAGAAGAAGAAGAAGAAGAAGAAGAAGAAAGAGAGAGAGAGAGAGAGAGAGAGAGAGAGAGAGAGAGAGAGAGAGAGAGGAATATTACTTAGCCATCAAAAGGGTAAAATCTTGCTCTTTGTGATAACATGGATGAACCTGGAGGGTATTATGCGAAATAAACTTAGTTGGACAGAGAAAGCCAAATGCCATATGATTCACTTACATTTAGAATCTAAAGAAACAGAACAACAACAAAAAACAAACAAAATAGAAACAGACTCATTGGTATAAAGAACAAACTGACGGTTGCCAGAGGGAGGGGTGTTAGAGGAATCGGTGAAAAAGGTGAAGATAAATAATAAGTATACATTGCAGTTATAAAAAGTCATGGGGCTGTAATGTACAGCATAGGGAATATAGTCAATAATACCATAATAATTTTGTATGGCGACAGTGATTACTAGACTTATTGTGGTCATATCTTAAGATATAGAAATGGGAGACTTCTGGAAAAATTTCTGTAAAGATCCCCTGGAATTTACAACGAATCGAACAACAAAAACTCCACAAAGGACTCCCTGCACAGCAGACAGGCAAGACGAAGAGGCCCACTACCGAAATTCCGTACAGGTGGGAGATTCGCGCGAGCGGGGGGAAGAGGAGGGAAGGGAGAAGTGCGGAGATGGAGCCGCGCAGGCGCAGGACACAGACCTAGCTCAGTGCTCCGAGCTCGCTGCATCGCGGAACTACCGCAGCTGCGGGAGAGGGAAGAACTCAGACTGCTAGGGCTCTGCTTATGGCCCACAGGGCTGAGGGGGCAGCATATAACACAGCTGAACCCAACGCTCATGGCAGAGACCTCGGAGAAAAGACTGAGGGGAAAAAGGCTGAAACGGTGGTTTAAGCCCTCACTGTCGAGCAGAGAACGGAGCCTTAGGAACAGAGACTAGCCACCCCCTCCCTACCATCCCAGAGCTCGCCCCACCCCCACCTGCAAGGTGCTAGAAATGGAACAGTAGCAGTGTCAGAGCAAATGAACAGAATATTTGCTATTCTGAGAACTGTGGGCCACAAACACAAATTCGCAGCCCAACTAGTTCCGGCAAAGGGGAGGTACCTGTGGAAGCAGGACCGGCTGTGGTGGTGGTCGCCGCCATTGCTCTGTGCCACCTCTCACAACTCAACCCGCCCCTGGCCCCACCTATCTGGGTGGATCCCTGCACGAGTAAACAGAACTGCTGAAACTCACGGGCTCTGCATCTGGAGCTGGAAGAGCTTTGGAACATCAAAAGCTCTCCGCATACCCTCCAGGACACTGCACCCTGTGACCTAGACGAACTATTAAAAGAGGAGAAGCCCGTTTCCCAGGGAATACCCCCATTGTGTGAGAAGCTGGAATACTGCAGAGAAAACATAGCACTACCGCGTGGGAGAAGAAAAATAAGCTGCAGTTGGAGAGAAAATAAAAAATTCTACCAACAAATACTGGAAAACAAAAAGACCGATTCCTATCAACCTGTTATAGAAGCCACTCCTGTAGATGTCTAGGAAGAGAAATAGTAAACCAGTAATCACCTTGAATAACCAACGCAACAAGATAGTTCAGAAAGAAAGTGAAAAATCTCCAGAAAAGTCACTTAAAGATACAGAAATATGTGACTCAAATGACAGAGAATTCAAGATTGCAGTTCTGAAAAAACTCAACGAGATACAAGAAAACACAGATAGGCAGTTAAATGAACTCAGAAACACAATCAAAGAACAGCATGAGCATTTTACGAAAGAGATTGAACTTTAAAAAAAGAACCAAATAGACTTTCTCGAGATTAAGAACTCAATAGAAGAAATTAAGAATGAAATAACCAGCTTAGGTAGAAGAGTTCACCAGATGAAGGAAAGAATCAGTGACATCGAATATAGAAACCTGGAAATTACACAGATGGAAGAAGAAAGAGACATGAGACTTAAAAGAAATGAAAGAACTCTACAAGAACTTTCTGACTCCATCAGAAAGAGCAATATAAGAAATAATGGGCATACCAGAAGGAGAAGAAAGAGAGAAGGGAACAGAGAATATATTCAAACAAATTGTCGATGAGAACTTCACAAACTTGTGGACAGAACTGTATCCTGGGATCCAAGAAGCAAATAGAACACCTAATTACCTCAATCCCAACAGGCCTTCTCCAAGGCACATTGTATTGAAGCTGTCTAAAATCTACAACAAAGAAAGAATCCTCAAGGCAGCCAGGGAAAAGAAGACAGTAACTTACAAAGGAAAGCCCATTAGATTATCATCAGATTTTTCAGCAGAAACTCTACAAGCCAGGAGGGTGTGGAACCAAATATTCAAACTATTGAAAGAGAGAAATCATGAGCCAAGAATAATATATCCAGCAAAGATATCATTTAGATATGAAGGAGGAATAAAGACCTTTCCAGACATACAGAAGCTGAGGGAATTTTCTAATACACGACCTGCACTACAAGAAATACTAAAGGAGGCTATTCGACCACCATCAACAGGGACAATTTGAGACAACCAAAACTTAAAAAGGGGGAGAGTAAAGGCCTGAACCGGAATATGGGAATGGAGAAAGTAAGCGTGCTGAAGAAAATGGAATACTCTAAATATCAAACTTTCTTTTCCATAAACTTAAGGGTAAACACTCAAAAAAAAATCCAGAACTGAAATGTATACTGAAAGAAAAGAAGAAACAGAGAGAAACGTCATAGAATACCACCACACAGAAATAATAGACAACAACAAAAAGACAAAGAAACAATGGAGACACAGACTTACCAGAAAACTAAAGATAGAATTACAGGAAATCCTCACATATCAATAATCACCCTAAATGTAAATGGACTGAACTCACCAATAAAAAGGCACAGAGCAGGAGATTGGATCAAAAAACTAATCCCAACCATATACTGTCTTCAAGAGACACATCTCAGCTACAAGGACAAGCATAGACTCAAAGTGAAAGGGTGGAAATTGAAACTCCAAGCAAATCGTACCCACAGAAAATCAGTTGTAGCCATAATGATATCGGATGAAACAGACTTCAAGGTGAAAAAGATAACAAGAGACAAAGATGGACATTTCATAATGGTGAAGGGGACTGTACAACAAGAAGACATAATAGTCATGAATATTTATGCCCCCAATCAGGGAGCACCGAAATATACCAAGCAACTACTAACAGAACTAAAGGGAGAAATTGACCAAAACACAATTATACTAGGGGACTTAAATACATCATTGATAGCTATGGAAAGATCATCCAAACAGAAAATAAATAATGACATAGCAGCCCTAAATGACACATTAGATGAAATGGACATAATTGACATATATAGAGCACTTCATCCTAAAACATTAGATTATACATTTTTTCTAGTGTGCATGGAACATTCTCAAGGATAGATCATATATTGGGACATAAAATCAGCCTCAGTAAATTTAAGAAGATTGAAATCATACCAAGCATATTCTCTGATCACAAGGCTTTGAAATTGGATATCAACTGCAAAAAGAAAACAAGAAAAAACACAAATACATGGAGATTAAACAACATACTTTTAAAGAAGGACTAGGTCAAAGAAGAAATTAGAGGAGAGATCAAAAGATACATAGAAACAAATGACAATGAAAATACATCCTACCAAAATTTTTGGGATGCAGCCAAAGCAGTTTTAAGAGGGAAATTTATCTCATTACAGGCCTATCTCAAGAAACAAGAAAACTCCCAAATAAATAACCTCATGTTACACCTTAAAGAACTAGAAAAAGAAGAACAAGTAAAACCCAAGGTCAGCAGAAGAAAGGAAATAACAAAAATTAGAGCAGAACTAAATGAAATAGAGAACAAAAGGACAATCGAAAAAATTAATGTGACAAAGAGCTGGTTCTTTGAAAAGACTAACAAAATTGACAAACCCTTGGCTAGACTTACTAATATAAAATGAGAGAAGACACTAATTTACAAAATCAGAAACGAAAAAGGGGAAGTTATCACGGACACCACAGAAATACAAAGGATCATCCAAGAATACTATGAAGGACTATATGCCACCAAATTCAACAACCTAAAAGAAATGGACAAGTTCTTAGAAACATATAGCCTTCCAGGGCTGAACCATGAAGAACTTGAAAATCTAAAAAGACAGATCACCAGTAATGAAATTGAATCAGTCATCCAAAACTTTCCCAAAAGCAAAAGTCCAGGACCAGATGGCTTCAGTAGTTAATTCTACCAAACCTTCAAAGAGGATCTAATACCAATCCTGCTCAAACTCTTCCAAAAAATTGAAGAAGAGACAATACTCCCTAACTCGTTTTATAAGACCAACATTAACCTGATACCAAAACCTGCTAAGGACAGCACAAAAAAAGAAAACTACAGACCAATCTCTCTGATGAATACCGATGCAAAAATCCTAAATAAAATTAGGCAAAATCGAATACAACAATGCATTAAAAAGATTATTCATCACGACCAAGTGGGGTTCATCCCCGGGGCACAAGGATGGTTCAAAATCCGCAAATCCATCAATGTGATACATCACATAAACAAAATAAAGGACAAAAATCATATGATTATATTAATTGATGCAGAAAAAGCATTTGTCAAAATACAACATCCATTTCTGATTAAAACACTTAATTAAATAGGTATAGAAGGAAAATACCTTAACATAATAAAGGCCATATATGACAAGCCCTCTGCTAATATCATAATTAATGGTGAAAAACTGAAGCCCTTTGCTCTAAGTTCAGGAACACGACAGGGCTGTCCCCATCACCTCTGCTTTTCAACATAGTGATGGAAGTCCTGGCCAGAGCAATCAGGCAAGAGAAAGAAATAAAAGGCATCCAAATTGGGAATGAAGAAGTTAAATTATCACTCTTTGCAGATGACATGATGCTATACATAGAAAACCTTAAAGACTCCACCAAAAAGCTATTAGAAATAATCAACGAATACAGTAAAGTTGCAGGCTACAAAATCAACATACAAAAGTAAATTGCCTTCCTATATACTAACAATGAAATCTCAGAAAAAGAGATACAAAAAACAATTCCTTTTGCAATTGCAGCAAAAAGAATAAAATGCCTAGGAATAAACTTAACGAAATATGTGAAGGATCTATGTACTGAAAAGTATAAGACATTTTTGAAAGAAATTGAAGAAGACACAAAGAAATGGAAAGATATTCCGTGCTCATGTATTGGAAGAATCAACATAGTTAAAATGGCCATATTACCCAAAGCAATATACAGATTCAACGCAATCCCTATCAAAATCCCAATGGCGTATTTTAAAGAAATAGAACAAAAAATCATCAGATTTGTTTGCAACCACAAAAGACCCCGAATAGCCAAAGCAATCTTAAGAAAAAAGAACAATAATGGAGGTATCACACTTCCTGACTTTGGCTTGTACTGCAAGGCTACAATAATCAAAACAGCATGGTATTGGCAGAAAAACAGACACATAGACCAATGGAATAGAATTAAGAACCCAGAAATAAAACCACATAAATATGTACAGATAATTTTTGACAAAGAAGCTAAAAACATACAATGGAGCAAAGACAGCCTCTTCAATAAATGGTGCTGGGAGAATTGCATAGCCACGTGCAAAAGAATGAAACTGGACTGCTATTTGTCACCATGTACCAAAGTTAATTCAAAAAGGATCAAAGACTTAAGCATAAGACCTGACACAATAAACTGCATAGAAGAAAACATAGGTACTAAACTTATGGACCTTGGGTTCAAAGAGCATTTTATGAATTTGACTCCAAAGGCAATGGAAGTAAAAGCTAAAATAAACGAATGTGACTATACGAATCTTAAAAGCTTCTGCACAGCAAAAAAAACATCGACAAAATAAAGAGGCCACCAACTGAATGGGAGAAGATTTTTGTAAACAGTGCCTCCGATAAGGGGCTAGTATCCAGAATATACAAGGAACTCATGCAACTCAACAACAAAAAAACAAACAACCCAATTGTAAAATGGGCAGAGGACTTGAAGAGACATTTCTCCAAAGAGGACATACAAATGGCAAATAGACATATGAAAAAATGCTCAACATCACTAACCATCAGAGAAATGCAAATAAAACCACAATGAGATATCACCTCATCCCAGTCAGAATGCCTGTCATCAACAAGGGAAATAGTAACAAGTGTTGGAGAGGCTGTGGAGAAAAAGGAACCCTCATACACTGTTGGTGGGAATGCAGACTGGTGCAGCCATTATGGAAGGCAGTGTGGAGGTTCCTCAAAAAATTACGAATAGAATTGCCATATGACCCAGCAATCCCTCTCCTGGGTGTCTACCCAAAAAATCTGAAAACATTTAGAGATAAAGACACGTGTGCTCCAATGTTCATTGCAGGTTTGTTTACGGTGGCCAAGACATGGAAACAACCAAAATGTCCTTCGATAGATGAATGGATAAAGAAGTTGTGGTATATATACACAATGGAATACTATTCGGCGGTAGGAAAAGATGATATAGGAACATTTGTGACAACATGGATGGATCTTGAGAGTGTAATGCAGAGTGAGACATGTCAGACAGAAAAAGCAGAGAACCATATGATTTCACTGATATGTGGTATATAAACCAAAAACAGCAAAAGAACAACACAAACGAATGAGAAACAGAAACTCATGGACACAAACAATATTTTAGTGGTTACCAGAGGGTAAGGGGGGTGGTGTGTGGGGGGTGGGAGATGAAGGTAAGGGGGATCAAATATATGGTGATGGAAGGAGAACTGACTCGGGGTGACGAACACACAATGGGACTTATAGATGATGTAATACAGAATTGTACACCTGAAATCTATGTAATTTTACTAAGAATTGTCACCCCAATAAATTTAATTAAAAAAATATAAAGAAATGTAGAACAAGTGTGTTGTCAATTATTTTATGTCAACTATACTTAAATAAAAATGTATTTAAAATGAATTTGAAAAACAAAAGTGCTCTATTTCCATTATTGGGAAGGTGTTGTAAGTGAAATGAATAATTCTAAATAATCCTTCCCTTATTCAAACTAGAGCTTGTATTCCCTAATGGGATTTATGTACAGAATGGTTTGTAACTCACCCACCTAGCATGGTGCCTGAAATTCCCACTAGTCACTGTGCCTGAAGCATCGTGCCTCAGAAAGTCTTGGAGACATAATACATGAATATATAATAACAATTTTCATTTCAGCATGGAGTTTTGAAATTTAAATCAACTAACTGTCACATTATTGTAGTGGAAATAGCCACAGTTTTGGAAATGGACAAAATTGAGTTTGAATTTTCTTTTTCTGCTATTTAACTGTGTCATGTTGAGTAAGGTACTCAACCTGAAACACAGTGACAACATAAAATGTATATGTAAAATGCCTGGCAAGCATCATACAGCAAGATACCTGTAGCTTCCCAAGAGATGGTCATTTTCTTTTGCTTTGTTGGAAGTTCTAAAGAAAATTCTGAGCTAAGTTTCAATAGAAGTGGAGCAAGGAAACAGATTCCAGCAAGGTCAAAATACTTCCTTTTTTAAAATAAATATTTAAATAGTTGAACAAGAAACATCTGCTCTCTTTCTCAAGAGTGAATAGACAAATGATTGAACTGTTGGTGTTGAGTTTTTTCTTTCTTATTTCCTCACTGCCGATGTGCAAATGGGGTATCTGAATATCCCAACAGCATCTAAAATTCAATGTCTAAAATGAAACATAATTTTTTCTAACATGATTTTTTTCTCATTAATTCTCCATGGCTGTTAGTTGCACCAACAATCTTTCAGTTCCCTACTATGTTCAAATATTAGTTAAAATAGACTGACAATAGTTATTGTGCATGAGATCGTAGATGGGAGAAGTCCAAGTAGTCATAATCTTCAACTAAAAATATGGAACTATATGGGAGTTTTGGATTATCATAGTGACTGACAGGTATTACTCAAATTTAATGGATAGGGACCAGCGATGATGAAATATCTGTAATGCTGGGACTCGTCCTTTATATTGAAGAATTGTGGAGCCCAAAATATCAGTGGAGGACCCATAGAGAAATGCAGATAGAATCTACTTCCTCAGATGCCTCCTGCTCATTTTCTATGTCCCATTCCTATTTCCCTTGTACTAGTCCAGGCTTTCTATTACCTTGAATCATAGGTTAATTTTCTGGCCCAACTTGTGTAACTACTTGGTTACAAAGCTCAAGTTTGACCTCGGACGTGACTGTTACTCCATTAGACCTGCCTGAGGTTATAATATTATCTAACTGCTCTCCACATTCAAATTTATTCTCTACTGGAAGGGCTGACCACTAAATCTTTTTAAAGAACCATTCCCAGAACATCACTTTCTAACCACAAACAGCTCTCAGTGTTTCCCATTGCCTATTAAATACACTCCTCAGTCTGACATCCTAGACCAGACCACCCATGATCTGGACCAACCATTTAGTGTTATTTTACCCTACTCTTCTTCTGCCTTTTTCAAGTGACAAACTGTCCCCCTGGCTAATGTCCAAGCTCATATTGGGCATTTTATGTCTTCCCTCAAGTTGTTCTCTTTGGCTAAAATATTCTCCACATTCCTTCCCTATCAGATCTCTACTTAGATGTCTCCTCTTCCATGAAGCTTAAAAAAGTTTTCCTCAACCAGATATGCTCTTTCTGTAGCACTTTAAAAAATTTATAGCTGTTATTGGAATTGCTATGGTCTGGTAGGAGATATAGCTATTTGAATATTTTGTTCTATTTGAGGACAGAGACTGACTAATATGTATAACATTATCTATACTACATTTTGCACATATAAGGTAGACTAAAATTTTTGAAAATAGATCACAACAGATCTAGCAACAAATCTAAGGGAAATGAAAAAACAAAAATCTTTCCACTTTTAACTATTCAGTTATAAAAGTTTTAAAGCACCTCTCACCCATACTTCAGCACTCCTTTTAACACTGTAATTGAATTTCACTGGAAATATACTTCAATTTAAAAGAAAACAGAAGGGAATAACATCATCCCTGTTGCCCTCAATAAAAGTTTCATTCATCTTTGTCATCTAACCTATGCTGTAAGCAATAAGGATATAAGCCTCATTAATACAAATAGAGCCAATCTTCTACATTGTAGATGAAAACTCCTAAAGTACCCTCAATACAATTGCACTGCAAGTTATAGCTAGAGAACTGATAATTCTGAATTGGCATAATCAGTTGATTTATAACTTAATTTAGAACCATAATCATGGAAGGACAAAATCTTTGTAAAATCATTCTGAGTATTCACTAATGCATAACCTGAAGCTTAGCTGAAAATAACCAATGAGGTAGAGCTGGGAAGTAGAGTCTAGCTTTTTGATACTGACCACTCCTTTCCAAATTAAACTCTTGGTATATACAAGTCTTTGTGTGCATGTTAAGGTTATGTTAAGTGCGTGTCAAGTATGTGTTAAGATTAAATCTGGACATGTCATTCATATAGCTATAAGTTTTCTTAATGTGTCTGTACATGAAAAAAAATTATCACGATTAATTAGGACCAATATAAATTAGCTAAAAATATATGGCTTAAATATTCAGGTGTAAGAAGAGGACCAAAGGAACAAAAATATTTGAAGAGCATATAATACAAATTAGAAAAACAGAATCTTAATCTTAAACTATGAGCTAAGTAGTCCATAGTTTTATGGTAATCTTTTAAAGCTGGAAATCAAGTTGCTGTGTCATGACTATTCATAAATTCATCAAAAGTTATTAGAGTCTGTTCAGAGATGAAACCATTGATTATACTGGACATTATCTCATTTTTATGTTGTTGATTAGATTTTAATTTTAGACTAGAGGGTGATCATAAATCTATTTTCTCTAAGTTAAAAATAGAAGAATTTTTTTTTAGAATTGTAGGAATGTGAGACAAGATAATCATTATGCTATGCTACAATTTAATCTTTTCCTATAAAAAATTATATTCACCTTTAAAAATTGATTGCACAAACCTCAAAAGTGATTTTTCAGTATCCAAATTATAACATTATATCCTCCGAGTTTTGCTCTCTGAACTTTATAAATATAAATAACTATGTCATACTCATGTAATTTTATACATTATGTCATATTACATTCCCTTATATTGTATTTAAATAGAGCTCAGCAATAAATAAGTGATTTGAAACATTATTCTGTACTTTACTAATAGCTTATATTACTTCCTGAAATATCTTTTTGTAGAAAAGGGCATGGCACTTCTATGCTGGATGCTCCAGCAAGTCTTGTTTAGTGTAACCAGGAGATGAAATTTCCAAACAAACCCTGGTTTGTTTATAGCGCTTGGAGAGACATGTGGCCTGCCATTCCAGTCCCTGTCAAGCATGTGCCCCAATTGCTTTCTGACTTTAGTTTAAACATGTTGGTTGGTCCACAGCACAAGTGTGAGAACATGAAATGTGAGATGTTGCAGGCCAGGTGACATGCCAGTACTTAAAATCTGGTACATAGCTGGGCATTATTGTGTACATAGAAAGGCCACATGCCATATCAAAATGTGGCAGCCACTTCTCCCAACTTAGATGAATAATTTTCCTTCCATTATGTTCTACAAACATGTTTTACAAACTTGAGCTATAATAAGTCCAAAATTTCAGGGTTTCAAATGAATGACAAGTGAATATCCATGTTTATTTTTGAGTTGACTGACAGGTAGAACTTCTTTTTTTAAACCATGCTTATGCATGATTTAAGAAATACTTTTTAAAGGCAACAGAAATCATTCTCATAAGTATGAGTCTTCTGACACGGTCAAATGCTTCAGAGAAGCAAATAACTTTTTTTTTTTTTTTTTGCGGGGGGGTGTCTAATAAAGCAGTAGAAAACTTACTAGAAATAAATGTCATAATATCTCAAACAGTTACTCCCAGTTTCCTCTGAATTTTGTATTTCTGTATGCTATCACCAAGTCTATGCTGCTAACGCAACTGCAGTTGAATTCATTTCAAGTGTTGGCAGAAAAGGATAAGGAAAAAATAATTACACTCTTAAAATTCTGTTGAGTCTAGTGTGGGTTACAGAATTCATAAATGTGCAATGTCAGGTAACCCATAGTATTTTCTGACTTTTAACTCTACTGCTGAATAAGAATATGAATGTAAAAGTCGAATACAATTGCAATACTTTATTTTCTTCATCTTAACAATGGAAGACTGAATCCAAGCCAAAATACTCCTGAAATATTTGAAGAATTGGTAGTGAGGAATTCTTTTTAAATGAGAGCATCAGCAGAAATCCTATAAGAATCAGAAGGGATTTTGTCTTTGCTATCTAAATTTTAAACAAGGAAATAATTGTGAAATTTGTGGCTATTAGCATTTTTTTCTAGCATGATATATTATCAAACTTACAGCTTTCTAAATTTCTTTATTTTTTATCTGTTTAACTGTAAACCATGAACTTTCAGGGAGCAGAATATATCTAGTTATAGTCTTTGTCATAGATTTCACAAAATATTAGAAGTGAATCAAAGAGAGACTTTAAAAAAACAAAAATTATATTAATATGTGGAGAGCTGTACGATTTTAGTCCATAATTTCTACTTAGATCCCATAGTTCTTGACTTTTACAACTATTCCCTAATGTTCCTAAAATAATTCACCACACTTTAGTATGGGACTGAAAGTAATGTGCAGGGCCATAACTCTGAATTGAGGTTAATGGACTCATGGCACTGTTTGCTGCAGCCAAGCATTGATCACCTTCAACAGGAACACAGTATCTTCATTGTTTACATAAAAGAAAGGCCACTGATACTCTGCTATGCTTATTATGTTACGCTGCCTAATAAATGCACTTTGGGGTCTGTTTGCTGAGTAAGTTATTGCTTATAGAAAGTTATGCTTCTCCAGAGAACGTTAGAAATAGTCTCAGTTCTCTTTATTCAAACTCTGGGTGATTTCCAGCATCTTTTAAGCCCAGAATTTTAATAAGAATGTCATCTCTTTCAAATAATCTGTTGAAATAGATTTAAATCCCAGGCACTGCCTCTTGATGAATACATAGACTGAGAGGATAGTGAGGGGAATCCTGAGACCCTGTGGAGACAGCTCCCTATTAGAGCTCAAGTATTAGTATTCAACAGAGTGTGGGTGGATCTGGGGAGACTGAGACTCAGGATGATTTTGAATATGGAATCTCTAAACAGAATATTCATATACAGCTTCTATACTCTTTTTTTTTTAAGTCCCAACACTGGCAAGGCTGTTACTCATTGTACTATGTATACTGCAGCAGAGAATCTAAAGGAAAAAGTACATTATCCTTGTTTGAACATATTGAGCATTGACACTGATTCTCTATGTGAATTCCATAATTTCTAGAATTATAGCTCTACAATATTTTACTAGTAGTATGGAAATCAAAACTGTGAACCAAATAAAAAATACACATATAAATAAAAAAATTTTCCAAGACATTTTCTGCCTCCTTTTCTTTTGGTCTTCATTTTCACTTCTTTCTCATTTACGTTATTTCCATATTCTTGCAGGTAACAATAATCTCCTCCCCCCATAAACCATACACACTCCCAGTAGGTTATAAAGATGTCTTTTCATTGTCGACTGACTTCCTTTTTTTCATTCCTTTTAGTTTATTCTCTCTAAGACATAGAGAGATGAGCTGGAGGTAACACTTGGGAGACACTTATAATTGAAAGATGAAGTAAGATTAAACGATTCTACTCTATTTCACATCTGGCTGATGTGGAAGCAATGTTAATTCCATCCACTTAAATCCAAATTGATGATTTAGCACCAAATGCACCAATTTAATAATGGCTCCTAAATTAGAGTAGGACAGGCAGAGTAGCCTACCTTGATTGTTTATGACACATAGTAGGCCATTAATAAATATTTGTTTGAGTTTACCAGAAAAAATGTTATTGTTGAATGTGTCATGTCAGCTTTGAATTATTAGACTATGGGTATGGCAAAAAGAAATAAGCAAATAGAGAATCAACTCTACCCTAAAGCCTGGCAATTATTATAAAAAAGAATTTTAGGAAAATAAATGGGCAAAAGAAGGAACTAAATTTTGAATTTGTAAGAATATACTGTTTAACATAAAAGACAACTATCCTTTCAGCATCTAGAGACAATGACGATTGAAGCAATTTCAAAAATTGAGAAAAAATATGTTCATGTTATACCCTTGTACAATAATCATTTGTTGGACCCTAATTTCAATTTTTTATATTTAAAAATGCAAAGGAATATGTAGATGGAAACAAATTTCTCATATTGAAGATAACCTCTTGTAATATTTTCTGACAGAGCTTTCATGATGAATTTAAACATGCATTGGGACATTCAAGAAAATAAAAATGTGTTTAGATTTTGTTAAACCTGTCAAATTCACAGGGAAGCATAATGACCACCCCGTGTTTTTTTTGAGTTTTAGGGGAAGATGCTTTTAAATACCCTAACAGGGGGAAGTGGGTGAGCTCAATTGGTTAGAGCGCAGTGCTCTTAACAACAAGGTTGCCGGTTTGATCCCCATGTGGCCCACGGTGAGCTGCGCCCTCTACAACTAGATTGAAACAACCACTTGACTTACAGCTGATGGGTCCTGGAAAAACATTTAAATAAATAAAAAGTTTAAAACAAATACCCTAACAAATACTATTTAAAATGTATTAAACCTGACAAAAATGTAGATGAAGATGAATCAGAGGGACACTTTGAGAAATGAAGTGCAATAACATTTTGCTGAGGAAAAATCGAGAGTGATCTGTGGTAAAAGGGAAACTGATACCAATGAGAAACATAAAAATCTCTGAATCAAATTACTCTATCAAAAATTGTGGACTTTAGTTTATTGTTACATTGTTTTAATTTCTGAACCTCAAAGATTAAAAAATCTAGTTGTATTATGTTCAAAATATGTGTAAATAACACTTGCAAGACATTTATAAAGCATCAAATCCTTTAGTTGTGGGGAGCCATGGTTTCTTGCAACCCTGAACCTTGCAGACTGGCTCAGTTTCTGCCCCCATAACATTGCCTCTGCCTTATCTGAGAGGCGCCTAACGGCTGCTGAGGAATGTGGTGGAAACGGCCAGTTCCCGGACACAGAAGACTAAGGGCTTTCTGGACAATTGGTAGGTTCTGTCTCCTTGAGATATTTACTTTTGTGAGTTTCAGTGACCTTGTATCTTCTATGTCAAAGTAAAGTTGAGGCTGGAAAGATTTACTTTCGCTGAGATAATGCATATCTTCTTCGTTTAACTGCACGTACTCAAACTGTATATATTGGTTAGAGATAATAAACTCAGGGCTTCAGCATGACTGAAGACCGGCTGCATTAGCATTTGTGTGTGTCTTTTATTCATTCCCACTCCCCCATTCAGGTACTGATCGACTCGTGGCGGCTGGCCCGTCACACTTGGCGCCCGAACAGGGACCTGAATACGGGGGATAACAGTGAGGAACACCGCGTGGCAAGGGCCCGGCTCATAGAGAGCTTATTTCAGTGGATGCGCGGTGAGTAAGGCACAATACCCCTCGGTCGAATGAATGTGTGAGTGAGTGATAGTTCCACGACTTCTTGTCACGGAGCTTGCTTGGGCCCTAATCTGCGGTTCCGGTTCTGTCATACGGCATAACGGCGACTGGACTTCTGTCCACCTGTTCGGGGGCTTATACCGAAGCGCCTTAGCCAAGACAGATTTAGTCCCGCGAGGGGCACGGCCAGACGGGCATCAGAGTGTTTTCCTTGTTGATTGAAGGGCCGGGTTAGGGTGAAGGATGGGTCATGCTAGCAGCAAGGACCTGTATGTTAGAGGACTTAAGAAATTGCTTGCCGCCCGTGGCAATCGGGTGAGCAGAGAACAGTTAGATAAGTTTTTAGAATTTGTAAAAGAAGTTTGTCCATGGTTTCCAGAAGAAGACACTGTCATTCTGGAAACTTGGGAGAAAGTGGGAGAGCAGTTACAAGATTATTATGCTGCCCACGGACCTCAGCAGATCCCTGTAGAAACATTCGGGTTGTGGACTTTGATTAGAGATTGTTTAGATCTCAGGCTTAAGAGCTGTAAGCTAGAGAAAGTGAAACAAGCTGGCAATGAAGAAATTCTTTCATCTGCCGCTTCTCTGGCAGAGAGAGAAAAGGGGGAGGGAGCCAAACCCACAGAAGAACTTTTTAAAGATACAGAGCCTATTTATCAGGAACCTCCGGTCGAGGACTGGGAAGATTTAGACCCTCAGGATCAGGAAGACTTAGAGGATGAAGCAGCCAAATATAATAGGGACAAATACCCTCCTTTGGTGGCTATGGCTCAAGAAGGCAGACAACCTGCAGGCACTACACTTTCTCTTGCAGATCAGATAAAGATGATTCAGGGACAGTTGATTGAACTTAAAGTTGCTGTGGACAAAGGAAATTGTCCTCGGGGTCCCCAGATTCCTTTTAGAGAGCAATGGAATCCTCGGGGCAAAGATCCCCCCATAGTTATTCCCTTTGCACCACCTCCTGAGGAGCTCAGTATGTGGGGTCCTCCGTTGCAGCCCCCAGTTTGGGACATGCCTACTAAGCTTCCGCCAGATTATGTTAAGCCAGGATCGGACTCTAATGTGCGTTCCCCTCTTCAAATGGCTTGTGAAGAAGCTCACAAGCAGGGGGAATCCACAGAACAATTTGGAGTATATCCTCCTTTTGACAGGCTTGACCAGGAAGGGAATAGGTTTAGAGAATGGAGGCCATTTCAATGGAAACAATTAAAAGAGTTAGAAGAGGCTTGTGTACAGTACGGCCCTATTGCCCCTTTCACCATGGCAATTCTGGATGCTTTGTCTAATGAAGCTACTCCTCCAGAGGATTGGAAGCATATTGCTCATGCTTGCCTTTCCAGGGGCGATTATCTTTTGTGGAAATCCGAGTTTTATGAAAATTGCAAGGAGAAAGCTAATCAGAATGCCTTAAGATGGATTCCCATCAGTTTTGACATGTTAGCAGGAGAAGGCATATATGCTGAATTAAAGAATCAGATGGACTTTGCGGCAGGAGCTTATGTTCAGACCACTGCTGCAGCAAAAGATGCCTGGCGTATGCTGCCAGATACTTCCCACAAAGAGAAACATGTTTCTCAGATAAGGCAAGGACCCGATGAGCCTTTTCAAGATTTTGTATCTCGCCTCAATACAGCTGCAGGGTGGATTTTGGGGCCATCAATGGCCACTCAGTCCTTTATAACACAGCTTGCCTATGAGAATGCTAATTCTGCATGTCAAGCTGCTATTAGACCATTCAAAAAAAAAGGAACCTTATCCAATTATATTCGCTTGTGCTCTGATGTAGGTTCCTCTTTTACACAGGGCATAGCCATAGCGGCTGCTATTCAGGGAAAGCCTATGAAAGAAATACTGTATCAACAAGCAAGATTTAATGCAGGAAGTCGCTCTGGAGCTTGTTTTACTTGTGGCAAAAAGGGACATCGAGCTGCTCAATGCCCTCATAAAGGGGAATCTGAGAACTCGGCTACTCCTGTGAGAAAGCCTCCAGATGTGTGTCCTAAATGCAGGAGAGGAAAACATTGGGCCAATGAATGCAAATCCCAAACAAACAAAAACAGAAAGCTGATTCAGGGAAACTGGGTGAGGGGCCAGCCCCAGGCCCCGAATCAACAATGTTGTGGGGCACTTCAACTCCCAGAACAGATGCGGGGACAGAAAGGAAACAAACCTCTGAGAGAAAATACATCACAAATTTATTTCAGGCCACCTCAGGTAGCGCAGGATTGGACCTGTGTTCCACCACCGACATTGTACTAACTCCCGAGATGGGAATGCAAGCATTGCCCACAGGAATCTTTGGGCCACTACCACCAGAAACTGTAGGTTTATTATTAGGAAGAAACAGTACCACTATAAAAGGGATTCAGGTTTCCCCGGGAGTTATTGATAAAGATTTCACCGGAGAAATTAAAATCATGACTCATTCACCCTTGAATGTTTCGACTATACCTGCTGGAACTCGCATAGCTCAGCTAATTATTTTGCCTCGTGTAAAAATAGGAAAAAATAGGCAAAATCAGGGACGTGGAGACCGAGGATTCGGTTCCTCTGATGTTTATTGGGTTCAGAAAATAAAAAGAGATCGACCTGTTTTACAGCTTAAAATTAATGGAAAAAGTTTTCAGGGACTTTTGGATACTGGTGCTGATGTCTCCTGTATATCTACACAACACTGGCCATCTAACTGGCCGATGCAAAGCACTATTACAGATTTGCAGGGCATAGGACAATCTCATTCCCCTAAGCAAAGTAGTAATTTGTTGTCATGGCAGGATGAGGACGGACATCAAGGGACTTTCCAGCCATATATTATTCCTGGCCTGCCTGTTAATTTGTGGGGACGAGATATTATGAGTAATATGGGAGTCTATCTTTATAGCCCAAACACTCAAGTAACTCAACAAATGTTTGATCAAGGGCTTCTCCCAGGACAAGGCTTAGACATTAAGGGACAGGGACGTCAGGAACCTATTTCGCCTAACCCTAATTTACAAAAAACAGGTCTGGGATATTTTCCCCAGGGGTCATAGATTTACCTGTACTCCACCAAAAAACTACAAAAACAATAACTTAAAAATCTAATATGCCTGTGTGGATAGATCAATGGCCCCTTACTCAAGAAAAAATATTAGCCGCTCAAGCGCTAGTACAGGAGCAGCTTGATAAAGGCCATGTAATTGAATCTACGTCGCCCTGGAATTCACCCATTTTTGTAATTAAAAAAAAATCAAAAAAATGGAGATTATTACAAGATTTGAAAAACATAAATAAAACTATAAAAGTTATGGGTGCTCTCCAGCCAGGGTTACCTCATCCTTCTGCTATTCCAAAGGATACTTATAAAATAGTGCTAGATTTGAAAGACTGCTTTTATAATATACCACTCCATCCCCAAGATTGTAAGAAATTTGCCTTTAGCATTCCTAGTCCAAACTTCCAGAAACCTGTAAAAAGGTATCAATGGAGAGTCCTTCCCCAAGGTATGGCCAATAGCCCTACCTTGTGTCAAAAGTTTGTTAGTAAAACAATTGATAACACCAAAAAACAGTTTCCTTTTGTGTATATCATTCATTATATAGATGACATCTTATTGGCTTGTAAAAAAAAAAAATGTTGTTAGCTTGCTTTGCAGATATAAAAAAGAACCTTCTAGCCTCAGGTCTTATTATTATACCTAAAAAAGTACAAAAAAGTGAATGCCCTTTATGATACAGTTCAGTATATGGGAAATGTCATTCAGGGTATGAAAGTTAAATCTCATTTAGAGTGTCATACAGAATATCATTGGATATGTGTCACTTCTAAAAAGTATAATAATAGTCAATATGATTGGAATCGGGTTCGTTTACATCTTCAAGGAATTTGGCATAATGCTAATTTGTCTTTAGATATGCTTCAGCTTCATGATAAAGTTCAAAGTATGAGAGAAGCTGAACCCTTGAAATTTGATGCAGCTCAGGCTGCCTCTGAGTTTGTTGATGTTCTTAGGAGTGTTTTGCCCTCTATGCCTTATATTACCCATTCTGTTATAATATTTCTTACATTGGGCATCTGTGTCTGTTTGGTTCTGTGCCTACTCCCCATCCTCATCAGATGTTTCATCAACAAGATGTTAGACTTACGAGCTGACATCCATCAGCTTGAGCTTAAGGCGAAGCCTTAAACCTCTCTCCCCCATGCATTTAGAGGGGCGGGTTAGCCAAAGACGGGTAAGTACTTGGGAGCCACTTCAACACCTAAGACAGGGCTTATATAATAAAATATGAGTACCAAAGACGGGTAAGTTGAGGCTGGCGTCCTGAGACACCTAAGACAGGCTCCGTCACCTCGCCATCCTGGCTGGATGGACTTTGCTTTTATAAAATAAAAAAGGGGGAGATGTGGGGAGCCATGGTTTCTTGCAACCCTGAACCTTGCAGACTGGCTCAGTTTCTGCCCCCATAACATTGCCTCTGCCTTATCTGAGAGGCGCCTAACGGCTGCTGAGGAATGTGGTGGAAACGGCCAGTTCCCGGACACAGAAGACTAAGGGCTTTCTGGACAATTGGTAGGTTCTGTCTCCTTGAGATATTTACTTTTGTGAGTTTCAGTGACCTTGTATCTTCTATGTCAAAGTAAAGTTGAGGCTGGAAAGATTTACTTTCGCTGAGATAATGCATATCTTCTTCGTTTAACTGCACGTACTCAAACTGTATATATTGGTTAGAGATAATAAACTCAGGGCTTCAGCATGACTGAAGACCGGCCGCATTAGCATTTGTGTGTGTCTCTTATTCATTCCCACTCCCCCATTCAGGTACTGATCGACTCGTGGCGGCTGGCCCGTCACATTTAGTAAATTTCCTATATTTCATTAAAAGACTATTTTAACCCATTAAACAGGACACCAAGATTGATAAATAAGACGATTTTACATAACTATATTCATACATTAACTATATGATTTGCCAAACCACACATGGAAATTTAAAAATAAAAAGTTTTGTTTTTTTTTTTACCTGAAAGGAGGACCACACATATACTTTAGTGAATTGGAAACAGCTGTGTACAGTCTTTGGTACAGGCAAATTTTTTGAAAGATTACATCTATATGGTCAGTTTGGGTTTTGATATAATCATCATTAATGTATTTACATATAAATATAATAATATGTGGAACGGTTTAAAACACTTTAAAAATTGAGACATCTGGTTCTTTTTTTTTAATTAAAGTTTATTGGGATGACAATTGTGAGTAAAGTTACATAGATTTCAGGTGTACACTTCTGTATTATATCATCTATAAATCCCATTGTGTGTTCACCACCCAGAGTCAGTTCTCCTTCCATCACCATATATTTGATCCTCTTAACCCTCATCTACCAAACCCCGCCCCCCCTTAACCTCTAGTAACCATTAAACTATTGTCTGTGTCTGTGAGTTTTTGTTTCTCATTTGCTTGTCTTGTTCTTTTATTGTTTTTGGTGTATATACCACATATCAGTGAAATCATATGGTTCTCTGCTTTTTCTGTCTGACTTATTTCGCTTAGCATTATAATCTCAAGAGCCATCCATGTTGTCACAAATGGTCCTGTTTCATCTTTTCTTACTGCCAAATAGTATTTCATTGTGTATATATATCACAACTTCTTTATCCATTCATCTATTGAAGGACATTTTGGTTGTTTCCATATCTTGGCCACCTTAAATAAAGCTGCAATGAACATTGGAGCACACGTGTCTTTATGGATAAATGCTTACAGATTTTTGGGGTAGATAAACAGGAGAGGGATTGCTGGGTCATATGGTAATTCTATTCCTAATTTTTTGAGGAACATCCCCACTGCCTTCCATAACGGCTGCACCAGTCGGCATTCCCACCAACAGTGTATGAAGGTCTTTTTTTCTCCACAGCCTCTTCAACACTTGTTACTATTTGTCTTTCTAACTGGGGTGAGGTGATATCTCATTGTGGTTTTTATTTGCATTTCTCTGATGATTAGTGATGTTGAGCATTTTTTCATATGTCTATTTGCCATTTGTATATCCTTTTTGGAGAAATGTCTCTTCAGGTCCTCTGCCCATTTTTCAATTGTGTTGTTTGTTTTCTGTTGTTGAGTTGCATGAGTTCCTTGTATATTTTGGATATTAGCCCCTTATCAGAGGCACTGTTTGCAAAAATTTTCCCATTCACTTAATTGCCTCTTTATTTTGATGGATTCTTTTGCTGTGCAGAAGCTTAAAGGGTTTGATATAGTCCCATTCATTTATTTTAGCATTTACTTCCCTTGCCTTTGGAATCAAATTCATGAAATGCTCTTTGAACCCAAGGTCCATAAGTGTAGTACTTATGTTTCCTTCTATGCAGTTTATTGTTTCAGGTCTTATGCTTAAGTATTTGATCCATTTTGAGTTAAGTTTGGTAAATGATAACAGATAGCAGTCCAGTTTCATTGTTTTCATGTGTCTTTCTAATTCTGCCGGCACCATTTATTGAAGAAGCTGTCTTTTCTCCATTGGATGTTTTTTGCTTCTTTGTCAAAAATTATCTGTCCATATTTATGTGGTTTTATTTCTGGGTTCTCAATTCTATTCCATTGGTCTATGTGTCTGTTTTTCTGCCAATACTATGCTGTTTTGATTATTGTATCCCTGTAGTACAAGCTAAAGTCAGGGAGTGTGATACCTCCATTATTGTTCTTTTTTCTTAAGATTGCTTTGGCTATTTGGGGTCTTTTGTGGTACCAAACAAATTTGATGATTTTTTGTTCGATTTCTTTAAAAAAAAGTTATTGTGATTTTGATGGGGATTGCATTAAATCTGTATATTGCTTTGGGTAATACGGCCATTTTAACTATGTTGTGTCTTCCAATCCATGAGCACGGAATGTCTGTCCATTTCTTTGTGTCTTCTGCAATTTCTTTTAAAAATGTCTTATAGTTTTCAGCATATAGGTCTCTCACATCCTTGGTTAAGTTTATTCCTAGGTAATTTATTCTTTTTGCTGGAATTGCAAAAGTAATTTCTATTTTTTATTTCTTTTTCTTAGATTTCACTGTTAGTATATAGGAATGCAATGGACACATGTACGTTGATTTTGTAGTAGGCAACTTTATGGTATTTGTTGATGAGACATCTGCTTCTTGAATTCAGTGTCCTCTTTTCTCCCTTTTTCTTGCATTCTACTGGGTATACAATTTGAATAAAACTATTCAAATGCAAATATTGACCTTTACATTTAAAGGAATGGTCAAACTATTGTAAACATTAGGAAATCTTAATTCTTTCCTTGACTACTGAATTTACTAAATGATAACTTTGTAAATGACATACTACAAATACTATTCAATTACTCTCTATAGTGGGGTCAACAGTACTTTTTTTTTAACTAGGATTTTTAAAGAATATATTAAACTAAAAGAAATTTTGAGAAGATTTCTATATTTATACATTGCCTATAATTAGAGTCAACATTTTCTCTTTTGCCAGACAAATTTCAGAGCATGGTGTATTCTTGATTTATTTTTTAAAAAATTTAATATATTTTATTTTGGTAGAATTACCTGGAATTAATAGGTACTGAATTGAACAGGTATAAATGAGATGAATTTATCGTATAAATGAGATGATTTTATCATACAAAAGTATTTCATTTTCATTTATTGTTTTTATTTGCATAATGCCATATCAAGTGGCAACTAAAAGCAGCATGTGATGATTTTCACTGGAACATAATACTCATAAAAAATGTATTTATAAGAACTCATATCAGGCACCTTCTGTGAACCAACTGTAAAATGTAAAGCAATAACCTGGGAATAGTTATGAATATCTAAAGATGTAGGAGTGACTTTGAAAGGGATTTCCTGCTGCACTTTTTTCCTTAGAAATAATTGAAAAGGACTAAATATATCAATTTGGTACATGTATTTTTTCCCAGGCATCAATTTTCTTCTAAATAAATATGAGAAGTAGAAAAAATAAATTACTCTATGCATGGATATTTGCTGTAAGAACTGTCACCATGATGGAAAGGGAATGGCAAAGTTAGGTAGAGAATGTGCATCATTGCTGTAATATGTAAACTGATGTGATAACCTCATGTTTAATATATTATGGAGTAGAAGGTGAATGCTAGAGCGAGTAATGTCACTTGGAGATAAGGGAAATCATATGTTAGGAATGTGTATAAAAGTGACTGTGAATTAACTTGAGTGTTTATTAATTGATAGACAGGTGTAACATGACAATGAAATAATGAAGGTATCCTAGCAACCACCTTTTCATCACAACTGTGGCCTGTCAGGCTGTGATGACTGTCAACCACATTTTACTAATTCAGGAGGGTGAGCAAAGATAATTTCAATTAATAAAATCTCTCTGCAAACAAAATATAATTTTATTACCAGAATTTTTAAATTTATTAAAAAATTGTATACCTAGGTTAATACATTATTATAAGTTGATAATATTCCAGTTCTGAGTAGTAATAAGACACTCTACAATTTATTTAGTTGGTATACTACCTGGAAAACATCTTTAAAAAATCTACAAAGACCTGGTATTATTATAAGATCTGCTTTTGATATAAATTATCAAAATATAAAAGTAGATATTTACTTATAAGTTGATATTTCTCTTTTTAGCAGCATTATTATTTCAATAATACCAAAATTAAAACATTTAATGACCCTTTTTTGATATTCTAAAAACTAAGTGTATTTCTCTGTTTTAACGTTAGCTTTTGTGGGCTCCTTATCTCTCACATACTGAATTAACCCACATGCTGTTTCTTTAGTGAGTTAAAACTGACTCAAGGAATATTTAATAAGTATCTACTAGTTGCCTAATTGAAACATCAACATAAGACAATCATAAAAATACTTCTATCAATTTTTTAGGTCCACTATTTTAGCAATTTTGATCTTATCTGTTTTAATATAAAAATAATTTATCTGTTCAGGTACTGCTAAGAAAACAAAACATCTCTGTCTACTTGAAGTAAGTAGAAAGGGACTTGAAACAGAGAATCTGTATTTATCAAACTATGGGAAGGGGTGAAGAACTGATATTAGGATCAGCTACCACTAGATCTCACTATCACTCTAAGCAGGCATGAAGGTACAGAAATTTATGGCAATGATCACCACTGCTTCTAGCAATGAAGCCAATTGTTCAAAATACCTGGAGAGACTGCTGCAAATATGTCACACATGCCAAAACCCACATATTTGCTCTTGCAGCCAGAATGATAATGTGGCTTCTGCTTCCTTTCTACCTTTCATGTTCCATGCACTGCCTCTCATTGGAAGGATCTTACATAGGACTTTTCTGAGAAATCTAGTTCTCAGGCTTCCAGCCTATGCAAGACAAGGGAGAGCTGGGATGAAGAGAAATGGTGTTGACCTCCTAACAGACATGTGGCACAACTGTTAGTCCAGAGAACTTTCTTATGAGTGACAGTATGGCAATTACAAACATAATAGAAAAACTGTAGGAGGTATCTCTAGCTTAGATTTGGCTTTGGTATTTTAGGAACTATAACTTAAGAACTAAATAATATCCACAATACTGAATGATTTTTCTCCAGTTAAATCACTGCCACTGTAAGAATTTTGTGTTCTAATACAGCTTAAAATTTGTTTTATGTTTTCAATAAGATATCAATATGATTGTTACTCTGAATAGCTCTTTGGAAATATGGAATCATTCAACATTTTACAATTGTCTAATTAGATTTATTATTGGTATATATTAGTAGAATAGATTATAAATACTGGAGATTTTTGAAAAGAAATCACAAAAGTGAAAGTTGCACTGGTTAATTAGCAGAACTAATATTTGGCAATAACAGTTCTGATAATACATTTTTAAGTTTAGATAATACATTTTTAAGTTCAGTGTTCTTACTGTTTTTCAGATCAAGAGAAGTAATTCCATTTTTTCCCTCAGTAACTATGGAACAATTAATGAGTTGCCAAAATGAATGAACTAGAGCTTTCTAAGAGACTACTTGGCTGTGATGATGCAATTGGAGCTCTCTGAGGACAGGTAACTGTTTGTCTTCTTCACCATTCCATGCCAATGCTTTGTATGATGCCTGGTACAGCTAAGGAACTCAGTAAATATGTGCTGAATAACATATGACTAGTATTCAGGATTTTACTTTTAACTCACATATCATTTTAAAAGTTGTTAGTATTTTTTTTTCCCTAGAGGAATATATTGTTATAGAGGAAGGAATTTCAAAATATGTAATTTTCCAATTCTTGATAATTATTGAATCTAGATGGTAGTATATAGAGGTTCATTGTACTTTTTTTTCTACTTTTGAGTATGTTTAAATTCTTTCTGTATATATTTTCTTTTAAAACATTATGCCATGTGTTCTGATGCTAACAATCACAACTAATCTACTGAGTCAATAGATTATTTCTACGTGTACCATCTTCCATCAAAGAATCTAATCCTGGCCTCTGCTCCATGTCCATGTAACTTCCTCAGAGGCACATTTTTTTCTTAATTCATCCTCACCTTCCTTTCATTTGTAATATGTCAATAATAACATTACTGTATAGAGTTTTCTTTGTGTTCACTATATAGAAAATAAGACAATGCTATATCAGCTATCATTTATTTTTCTATGTAACAAGAATCATGTTTTAAATATTTTATTTCATTTGATACTCACAATAATCCTATGAGATAGGTTTTCAAATGTTATCCACAATTTACAGGGAGGAATCAGAGGCTTAGAGATGCTGAATCAATTACTCAACCACACAGTTATTATATTATAGAGCTGCCATTTAAACCCATGAGTGAATTGTTTCAATCAACAATAGTAACAGCAGCCTTAGTGAAGGAACTTGGTAAATTGCACTTCACTAAATCTAGGAAAAGCATCATTAAGTAGGAATTGAATGACTAAGTGGTACATCCTTTAATACCAGTAAAAGTAGTAAATATATATTTAAACTTTAAAATATATACATGCATAAAACTGTAAATATTAAGTGTTACTTAATAGTTATTTGATTTCATGTTCATTTGCTAGGAACACCATATAAGAAGGACTTTGAATAAAACAGAGAAGTATAAGTCAAATTTAACCATGTGTGTGTTTGTGTTTGGTATTAAGAAAATGAGAAAAACACTTCCTTGACAGCCAATTTTTCTTCTTTATTTTTTTTTCTCATTTTTAAAATACACACATAAGATATTTGAAGGCCCATTAGAGTACTTAGGACATTCCTAAGTGTCAGGCACTGACCTAAAGATTATCTGGAAATGAACTCACTCGATCCTCTTGACAGTTGCAAGATCTTTATGGACTTTGTTTACAGGGGACAAGGAAAGCTATGTCACTTTTCCAAGATCACAAATGTAGTTAGTGATGAAGCTGGGCTTCAAAACCATGTCTCTCTTCAAAGATCTCCCATTCAGTCAAATTGATTGTAACAATTTGTGGAGGGAAAAATTATTCTAATTTTTTATTTATTTATTAGCTATACGATAGAAGACAGAATACCTCTGTTGGGCTAAAATAAAAATCTGCTGGAATCACACAGTTGTAGTCTCTTAGAATAGAAAGATAAAATCACCATGATGGGGAGTGAGGCAGGAGAAGAACATAGTTAGAAAATACCACCAGTATTATGCTTATTCAGTCCATGAACATTGAATGGCTACTGTGTGTTACAATCCACAATGGCTCTGCTGAATAAAGTTGAATAAAACATGCTTCCCAATTACAAGGAAGTTTTAGATTAGCCTTTGAAGATATACAAATCACTATAGTCTAACAATTTGGGAGATTATTCATTTTACCCTTCCAGTGAAGTTACAAAATAAGATAGAAAAGAGGAAAGTATGAAAATCTATACAATGTCAAATACAAATATCAGAGGGTTAGCAAAGTTTCCGTAGTGTAGTGGTTATCACGTTCGCCTAACAAATATCAGAGGGCATTCTAGATTTATTATTAAACAAATATTTATGTGCCTACTATATATCAATCACTACATAAAGCTGTAGACATAATTCTCTCAAATAATGAAGGAAAGAAACCTCAAAAATTGTGATAATCTTAAAAGAATACTCATCCATGTGTAGAAAGAATTCTATAACATGTTGATGGATCAATGAGACAATGACTAATTTGCCCTGTATAATATCAGAGTCACTGAATATTGTGGTCTAATTCTTACACAAAGCTATTGTGTAACACCAAATATTCTATTTTAGTCTGTTTGGGCTGCTACTGTACATAAAAATACTACAGACTGGGTGACTAATAAATGACAAATATTTCTCATAGTTCTGAAAGCTGTGAAGTCCAAGATCAAGTTGCCAGCAGATTCAATATCTGGAGAGAGCCTATTTCCTGGTTCCTAGATGGTCACATTTGCACAGTGTCCTCACATCATGGAATAGGTGAGGAATCTCTCTGGGGTCTCTTTTATAAGAGCCTAACCCTATTCATGAGTGCTTTGCCCTTATGACCTAATCACCTCCCAGAGGACCCATCTTCAAATACCATCATATTGGGGGTTAGATTTCAACACATGCATTTTAGGAGGACACAAAAGCCTATGGCATATTCCATACATTCAAATTAGATCCCTTAATTCTTCTTTAAGTCATTCTCAAATGATCCAAGTATGCTCTCGAAAAAGATTAAGAATTTTAGGAATATTAGTTGTAGTTAAAGAAGCAATAGCAACAATTACTACTATTTCTTGAAGTATTTATTGTGTGGAGAGAACTGTACCAAATCTTTGCATACTGTGTACACTTATTGACTAAACTTTATAAAATTTAATCTCTAAGCATGGTCTATGTTCTGAAAAATCTTACACAGATAAATCTTGGTCTGTTTTGGAGATACTTGCTACATTATACTGGGAACTTAGTGAGTTAACCTCAAGCCATCTGGAACATTCAGCTGTTCAGAACAACTCATTTCTAGGGAGTTCTGCATAGCTGAGGACTTACTGTATGAGTTTTCACATAATGTGAATACAAATGTGACTATTTGTCACAGTTAAGCACTCACCATTTCCATAAATGAAAGAAAGTTCATTATGAGATTTATCATGACTCAGGTTTTTTTTTTTCTCTGTCCTCGGAATGGTACTTGTATATTTTGGGAAGCTTTTGAATAGGTACTTCTGCAAAATGCAGTAGGCAACAGTTAAACACACACTTCAGCATTTACAGAGGATGAATCATGCTCTTTCCCAGTCATTTGGCTTTTCAAGATTGCTATTAAAGAAGAGATGCAAAAACTCTCTCTTGTGACTCTTTCATCAGTCATCAAACTTGTGGCTTTTAGAACACATTGATTTTGAGAAGCTTTTTATGAAGCACCTTGAAACAGCTTGCCATGGAAATGGAGAAAAAGGAAGACAGACGCCTGGAAAATATATATATATTTTTTTCAGTTAACATATCACACTGTCAGCTCTGTGCCCAAGCTTGAGAACAGAGAATTCTCATTGACATCAAAAAAGACTTTTCTTTTTTTCATAAGTCTGCCTAATTAGTCCTTAGAATTAAATAAAATTTTCAGTCTTGTTCTCTCTCTCTCTCTCTCTCTCTCTCTCTCTCTCTCTCTCTCTCTCTCATTTTTCGCACCCTTGTTTTATAGGCATTTTCCTTGTAAAATCTGGTTCTCTCTTTTCATGTTGAATAATTATGTCTGTCTGGATGTTTTCAGAAAGGTTAGACCTAATGGGTTCCTAAGAAAACACATGCAATAGTAACTTTCTTATCAGACATAAAGTGGTAGAAGACAGAATTAGGACTGTCTTTCATCAAAGTAAAATTTATAGCTAAGCAAATCAACATTTCAGCTCTGCAAATCCTAAATTTGTTGCCAGACAGTATCTGGAGATTGTTTTGTATATTTTGACTAAATACAATTTCCTTGAACTTTTTTTTTTTTTTTTTAAACAAAACCAGAATCCGGTGTTAGTTCTTGATCTTTGTATTTTCTGGTAAGTTTTTGTGATAAATGAGATGTCTAATTAATGACTCACATCAGTGAGTGTAAAGAGTCTTTTCTCCATGATCATCATCACCTAAATTAATTTTTTTGCAGTTTTCAATTGAGCACACAGAAAAGATATTTGAAAAATAAGTATTTGAATTTATACAAAATAAGTTTTTCTGGTAGAAACAAAATGAGGAAAAGCTAGCAGTGGTGTTTTTTGTTTGTTTGTTTGTTTTGTTTTTTAAGATAACAAATTGTATGTTTCTAAATCTGTGCTTTTTGATGTGTATAGTGGAAAGGATATTATTTGTACACTTAACCAACATTAACTGAATTCATCCTACATTCCATATACTGTGGTATATGGTGGGAATGCAAATGGAGTGCCCAACCTAGGGGCACTGAAACAATGGTCACAGAAAAAGGAAAACATTTGAATGAAGGGGACAAAATTGGTGAGCACATGGGAAGATGAATCACGGAAAACCCTCTCTATTTGGACTAGTTATTTTTCATGATCATGATGAATCTAAATATGTGCAGGATTTGGAAACACATTGTTTAAAGGGAAATTATTTCTAGTATGATCTAGGTTGTTTGAACCAAAAATATTTATGCCTCATTTCACTTGAAATAGCACTACTACAAACCAAGACACATTTATTCCTAAGCATTCTAGCATTTTTTGCCTGGTACAGTCTGGTAAAGAACTTTTCTGGATTTAGGCTTTAAGGAGTTAACTATACTTGGCTTTAAGACAAAAATGTTAATCAGGAAAGTATGATGGTTCAGCGAAACTTCTGCATCTCAGATCTGATTTTTAGTTGCTACATAACTTTTGTAAATATACTTGCATTTCTGGACCTTAATCTCATCACGCACAAAATTAAAGTGACAATAATATCGACCTCATGACGGTAAGAGATCAATTATAAATGAGGCAAAGTGCAGTACTTAACATATTAATAGGCATCAAAAATGTTATCTATCATTAACATACAACTTCATTAATAGAGTAAGTATAATAAAAATACTTTTAAAAGTAAATGTTAGAATGGAAGCATGCAAAGAACATTTGAAAGAGTTTACTAATGGAGAGCAAACTTCTTAAAGTCAAGAATGGTGACTTATTCTTCTTTTTCTTTGTGTATCATCTGAGAATATAGTAACACCCTAAGGAAAGATAAAATGTATATTTAAAATATGAGAAGCATGCATGTTACTTAATGTAAATTTTAAAATAATATAAAAGCATAAAATATTATGTTTTGGCATTAATTCTACTTAATAAAATACCCCCAGATTCAAGAAGAAAAAATGACAAATATAAGAAATAAAAATAAGTAACCTTAAGAAAAAATGTAACATCAAAGCAAACAGGTTAAGAAGATAAAATTTTAAATTTGTGTTAAAAATATATAAAAATGGTATTTTCAGAAATGTACACATTTAAAGAATATAAATAAAATAGAAAGACCAATTCTCCAGATTTTTAATAAACTCCAACAAACTTTCATAATAAAACTTCCAAAAATGGGAAATAAAGGTGAACTTCCTAAACCCAATAAAGTTCATCTACCCAAAACCCATAGCTATCTTTAAATTTAATGGTAAAGACTGAATGCTTTCCCTCAAAGAACAGGAACAAACACATCTGCTTTTATCACTTCTATTTAACCTTGTACTGATAGATCTAGCCAGAAAAAATAGCCAAGAAAAAGAAATGAAAGACCACTAGATTGGGAAAGGAGAAAGTATCTCTATTTGCAGATGACAATCTTGTATAAAGAAAATACTGAGGAATTCACACACACACACACACACACACACACACACACACACACACACACCAAAACTATTAGAGCTAATAAAATAGTCCAGCAAGATTGAAAGTACAAGATCAAATACAAAAATTAATTCAATTTCTATACTGTCGATGAACAATCTGAAAATAAAATTTAAAAACAATTCATTTACAGTTGCATCATAAGGAATATAATACTTAGGAATAAATTTAACAAAGAATTGCAAAACTTGTATACTCCCAAGAAAGTGCAAAGACAATACACATGGGAGGTAATATTTGCAAATCATGTATCTGATATGAGTACCCAGACTACATAAAGAACTCTTGCAATTAAATAACAACAAGACAAATAACTCCAAAAAAAGTAGGCAGAAGATTTGAATAGACATTTCTCCAAGACATACAAATGGCTAATAAGCACATGAAAAGAATTTCAATATCATTGATCATTAAGAAAATGCAAATCAAAACCCCAATGAAATGCCAACTTCATGCCTAATAGGATGGTTGTAATCAAAATGACAGACAATAAGAAGTGTCGGTGAGATGTAGAGAAATGGGAACCCTCAGGCATTGTTGGTGAGAATGTAAAATGGTGCAGTTGCCTAGGTGAACAATTTGGCAATTCCTTAATAAGTTAAATATAGCAAGCATTATCATGTGACCCAGCAATTCCAATCCTAGGTATATACTCAAGAAAATTTTAACAAATATGCCCATGTAAAAACTTGTATATGAATGCTCATAGCAGCATAATATATAATAGTCACAGAGTGAAAAACAACACAAATGTCCATTAACTGATGACTGGGTAAACAAAATGTAGTATATCCATTCAGTGGAATATTATTCAGCCATAAAAAGGAATGAAGTACCGATACATGTGAAAATATGAATGAACCTTGAAAACATTATGTAAAGTGAAAGAAGCCAGGCACAAAAGGCTACATATTATATGTTCTCATCCATATGAAATGTCCAGAACAGAAAAATACATAGAGATAGAAAGTAGACTAGTGGTTGTGATGGTTACTTGTATATGTACAGTTGACTGAGCTAAGGGATGCCCAAATAGCTGGTAATCATTATTTCTGAGTGTGTGTATGAAGGTGTTTATGGAAGAGATTAGCATCTGAATCATTAGACTGAGTAAAACAAATTACCCTCATCCAATATCCAATGTGATATTGAGGGCCTGAACAGAGCAAAAAGATGGAGGAAGGGTGAATTTGCTCTCTGCTTGAGCTGAGACATACATCTTCTCCTGCCCTCAGACACTGGTGCTCCTGGTTCTCTGGACTTTACACTCAGACTGAGACTCACACCATCAGCTTCTTCTTTGGCCTTCAGATTTGAACTGACTTCTACCACTGGCTTTCCTGGTTTTTCAACTTGCAGGTGGCAGATTGTGGGACTTTACAGTTTTCATAATTGCATGAGTCAGTCTTTCAAAATAAATCTCTTTCCATAAATGGTTCTGTTTCTCTGGAGAACCTTGACTAATGCTGTTGTTGGTAGAAATTGGGTAGAGGGGGAAATGAGAGTGCTAAGAGGTACAAGCCTTTTTCTTGGAGTGATGAAAATGTTCTGACATTAGATAGTGGTGATGCACAGCCTTGTAAATATACTAAAATTCACTTAATTGCATACTTTAAGATGCTAAATTTTACGATGGGTGAATTACATCTCAACAAATTAAGAAATATTTCATGTAAAGATCTTAACAGTTTGGTTCCAGAATTAGATTTTGCTTTCATATCTAAGTAATAGGTTTTAGGATGCCTCACTTGTATGGGCTCATCTACGGCCTTATAAGGAAACACTGTTCACAGAGTCATGAGTTTTTTTGTTTTTTTGTTTTTGTTTTTGTTTGTTTGTTTTTCCAAAGTTGGTCGCATTTTATTTTATTTTATTTTATTTTTTTTTAACATTTTTTATTAGTTTCAGGTGCACAAAACAAAGTAATAGTTAGACATTTATCATTTATATCTCTCACACAGTGACAACCCCACTCCCCCGTCCACTAACCCTCTGACATCGCACAGAGCCATTACATTTCCACTGTCTCTATTCCTAATGCTGTACTCCGCTTCTTGTAACTATATTGTAACTATAAACTTGTAATTCCTTATTGACATTCATTATTTTTCAGCTTCAGCTTCAGGTGTACAGTGCACTGATCAGGCATCTATATCATCCTTGAGGTGGTCTCCCTAATGAGACAGGGGTCCATCGGATACCCTACTAAATTTTTACAACATTATTGATTACATTCCCCAAATTGACTTTCGTTTCCCCGTGGCAATCTTGTGGTTACCAACTGTGCTTCCTAATCCCCTCACCTTCTCCCTTATCCCTACCCGCCCTCCCATCTAGCAACCCTCAGTGTTTCCTCTATGTCTCTGAGACTGTTTCTGATTAGTTCATTCATTTAGTCTTTTCTTTAGATTCCACATATAAATGAGATCATATGGTATTTGTCTTTCTCTGTATGACTTATTTCACTTAGCATAATGTTCTCTAGGTCCTCCCATATGGTTGCGAATGATAAGATTTCATTCTTTTTTATGGCTGCATAATACTCCATTGTATAAATGTACCACAGTTTCTTAATCCAGTCGTCTACCGATGGGCATTTCAGTTGTTTCCATGTCTTGGCTATTGCTTATAGTGCTGCAATAAACATAGGGGTGCATATATTTTTTTTCAATTAGAGTTTTGGATTTCTCCGGATAGATACCTAGGAGTGGAATCGCTGGATCACTAGGTAGTTTCATTTTCAGATTTTTGAGATATCTCCACACTGTTTTCCATAGTGGCTGCACCAATCTGCAATCCCACCGACAGTGCACAAGGGTTCCCTTTTCTCCACATCCTCGCCAGCACTTGTCGTTTGTTGATTTATTGATGATAGCCATTTTGACTGGGGTGAGGTGGTATCTCATTGTGGTTTTTATTTGCATGTCTCTAATGATTAATGAAGTTGAGCATTTCTTCATATGTCTGTTTGCCATTTGTGTGTCCTTTTAGAAAAACTGTCTCTTCATGTCCTCTGTCCATTTTTTCAATTGGGCTGTTTGTTTTTTGGAGTTGAGTTGAGTGAGTTTTTTTATAAATTTGGGATATTAACCCCTTATCAGATATATCATTGGCAAATATCGTCTCCCATTCAGTAGGACCCCTTCTGTTTTATGGATGGTTTCCTTTGCTGTGAAAAAACTTTTTAGTTTGATGTAATCCCACATGTTTATTTTTTCTCTTACTTCCCTTGCCCGAGGGGATATATCAGTAAAAATCTTCCTCGGGGTAATGTCTGTAAAGTTTCTTCCTAGATTTTCTTTTAGGAATTTTATGGTTTCAGATCTTACACTTAAGTCTTTAAGCCATTTTGAATTTATTCTTGTATATGGTGTCAGGAGGTAGTCCAGCTTCATTTTTTTGCATGTATCTGTCTAGGTTTCCCAGCACCATTTATTGACTAGACTGTCTTTAACCCACTGTAAATTCTTGCTTCCATTGTCGTAGATTAAACGAACATATAAGCATGGATTTATTTCTGGGCTCTCTATTCTTTTCCATTGATCTATGTGTCTGTTTTTATGCCAGTACTATGCTGTTTTGATTACTGTAGTCTTGTAGTATAATTTGATATCAGGTGTCGTTATACCTCCCACTTTGTCCTTATTTCTCAAGATTGCCGAGGCTATCTGGGGTCTTTTATGGTTCCATATATATTTTAGGACTCTATGTTCTATTTCTGTAAAGAATGTCCTTGGTAGTTTGACAGGAATTGTGTTGAATCTGTATATTGCCTTAGGTAGTATGGACATTTTAACAGTATTAATTCTTCCTATCCATAAGTATGGATGTGTTTCCATCTATGTGTATCTTCTTTAATTTCTCTCTTCAGTATCTTATAGTTTTCTGAGTACAGATCTTTTACTTCTTTGGTTAAATTTACTCCCAGGTATTTTATAGTCTTTGAAGCAATTGTAAATGAGATTGTTTTCTTAATTTCTCCATCTGATATTTTACTATTGATATATACAAATGCGACTGATTTCTCAATATTAATTTTGTATACTGCTACTTTACTAAATTCATTTATCAGTTCTAATAGATTTTCTGTGGAGTCTTTAGGGTTCTCTATATATAGTATCGTGTCACCTGTATATAATGACAATTTTACATCCTCCTTACCAATTTGGATGCCTTTTATTTCTTTTTCTTGTCTGATTGCTGTGGCTAGAATTTCCAGCACTATGATGAATAGAAGTGGAGAAGTGGGCAAGCTTGCCTTGTTCTTGATCTTAAGGAGAATGGTTTTAGCTTTTGCCATTGAGTATTATGTTAGCTGTGAGTTTATCATATATGGCCTTTATTATGTGGAGATACAGTCTCTCCATCCCACCTTCTTAAGAATTTTTATCATAAATGGCTGTTGGATTTTGTCAAATGCTTTTTCTGTGTCTATTGATATGATCATATGATTTTTGTTTTTGATTTTGTTAATGTGTGTATCACATTAATTGATTTGCGGATGTTGAACCACCCTCGCATACCAGAAATGAATCCACTTGATCATGGTGTATGATCTTTTTAATGTACTGCTCAATTCTGTTCGCTAATATTTTGTTGAGGATTTTTGCATCTATGTTCATTAGAGATATTGTCTGTAGTTTTCATTTTTTGTACTGTCTTTGTCTGATTTGGGGATCAGGGTGACAGTGGTGTCATAAGAAGTCTTTGGGAGCCTTCCCTCCTTTTGTTTTTTTGGACTAGCTTGAGGAGAATAAGTGATAATTCTTTTTTGAATGTTTTGTAAAATTCACCTGTAAAGCCATCTGGTCCAGGGCTTTTGTTTGTTGGGAGCTTGTTGGTTACTGATTCAATTTCCCTGGTGGTAATCAGTCTATTCAGGTTTCTGTTTCTTATTGAGTTGGTCTTGGAAGGTTGCATGCTTCTAGAAAATTGTCCATTTCTTCCAGATTGTCAAACTTGTTGGCATATAGTTGCTCATAGTAATTTCTTAAAATTTTTTGTATTTCTGTGGTGTCTGTTGTCACATCTCCTCTTTCATTTCTGATTTTATTAATTTGGGTCCTCTCTTTTCTTTGATGAATCTGGCTAAAGGTTTGTCAATTTTATTTATCTTCTCTAAAAAAACAACTCTTGGATTCACTGATCTTTTGTATTGTTTTTCTGGTTTCTATTTCATTTATTTCTGTTCTGATCTTTATTATCTTCTTCCTTGTACTCCCTTTGGGCTTATTTTGTTGTTCTTTTTCCCGATCCCTTAAGTGTGAAAATAAACTGTTGATTAGTGATGTTTCTTGTTTCTTTAGGTAGGCTTGCAATGCTATGAATTTCCCTCTTAGGACTACTTTCGCTGCGTCCCATAGATTTTGGGTCGTTGTGTTTTCCTTTTCAATTGTCTTGAGATATCTTTTGATTTCTTCCTTGATCTCATGGTTGACCCATTCATTATTTACTAACATGTTATTTAGTCTCCATGAATTGGTGTGTCTTCCAGTTAATTCCTGTAGTTGATTTCTAATTTCTTAGAACTGCGGTCAGAGAAGACAACTGGTATGATTTCAATTTTCTTAAATTCATCAAGACTTGTTTTGTGGCCCTACATGTGGTCTATCTTGGAAAATGTTCCATGTGCGCTTGAGAAGAACATGTATTCTGCCATTTTGTGGTGAAATGCTCTGAAAATATCGATTAAATCCAAGTGGTCCAATGTGTCATTTAAGGCCATTGCTTCCAGATTGATTTTCTGCCTGGAAGACCTGTCTCTTATTGTTGAAGTCCCTTACTATGATAGTGTTATTGTTGATCTCTGTCTTTATGTCAGTCAATATATGTTTCATATATTTAGGTGCTCCTATGTTGGGTGCATAGATGTTTACTAGGGTTATTTCCTTTTGTTGGATCAATCCCTTTATTATTATGTAGTGCCCATCTTTGTCTTTTAATATATTTTTCATTTTAAGGTCTATTTTGTCAGATATAAGTATTGCAACTCCTGCTTTTTTCTCATTTCCATTTCCATGAAATATCTGACTCCAAGCCTTCACTTTCAGCCTGTGTGTGTCCTTTGATCTGAGGTGAGTCTCTTGTATACAGCATATACAAGGGTCTGGCTTTCTTATCCACTCAGCCACCCTGTGTCTCTTGATTGGAGCATTTAATCTGTTTACATTTAAAGTGATTATTGATCGGTACATAGTTATTTCCATTGTTTTTTATTTGTAGTTAGATTTTTTTCATCTTACTTCTGTTTACAGAAGCACTTTTAATATTTCCTGCAATGCTGGCTCGGTGATAATAAATTCCTTTAGCTTATTCTTTTCTGGGAAGCTCTTTATCTCTCCTTCAATTTTAAATGATAGCCTTGCTGGATAAAGCAATCTAGGTTATAGGCCTTTGTTTTCCATCACTTCGAGTACCTCTTGCCACTCCCTCCTGGCCTGCAATGTTTCTGTAGAAAAGTCACTTGATAGTCTTATAGGAGTTCCCTTGTATGTAACCCGCTGTCTTTCTCTTGCCGCTTTTAGGATTCTGTCTTTGTATTTAACCTTTGCCATTTTCACCATAACGTGTCTTGGTGTTGGACTGTTTGGGTTTATCCTGGTTGGAACTCTCTGCGCTTCCAGGGCTTGTACGTCAGTTTCCTTCACCAGCTGAGGGAAGTTTTCGGACATCATTATTTGAAACATGTTCTCAATCTCTTGCTTCCTCTCTTCACCTTCTGGTATTCCTCTGATGCACATGTTGTTGCGCTTGATGTTATCCCAGAGGTCTCTTAAACCATCTTCATTGTTTTTTATTCTTTTTTCTTTCTGTTGTTCTGTTTGGGTCATCTCTGCTAACTTATCTTCTAAGTGGCTGATTCAAGCCTCTGCTTCATCTAACCTGCTGTTAATTCCTTCAAGTGAGTTCTTTATTTCAGTAATTGTGTTCTTTATTTCTAGCTGGTTGCTCATTATGATTTCTCTATCCTTCTTTATGTCGTCACTAAGCTCCTTAAACATTCTTATCATCAGTGTTCTGAACTCTGTCTCTGATAGGTTGGTTACCTCTGTTTCATTTGGTTCCATTTCTGGAGGTTTCTTGTGTTCTTTTATTTGGGACATGTTTCTTTGTTTCCCCATTCTGGCTGACTCTCTTTTGCTTCAATGTATTACATAGATCCCCTAGAGTTCTTATTTTGCTGGGTGATCTTATGCAGTATGTGTCCTTTATATTTGACTTGCACTACTTCCTTCTTCTCCTCTGCGTGTGCTCCAAAGGTGACTCGTGTGTTGTGCATATTGTCCTGTTAAAGAAGATCGTTAATTGCTTTTTGCTTCTGAGTAGGTGGGGTTAACTCCTAGACTGACTAGTTGTGAGACTGGGCTCTGCCCACTGCAGGATGTTCTGTTGTGTGAGGGTTGACCACTTAAATATGGTTTGGCCTCTATGGGCTCTTGTGCCTGTAGAGAATTCTCTCTGGGTGTGTTATTTGTAGGTCAATCCCAGTAGTACTCTGGTTTGGTCTGGAGTTGGCCTCTGCGTGTGTTGCATCTTGTGCCTCTTAAGCTGGGGCTGGTGTAGGGCAATTTCAGAACAAAGCAAATCGCAACAATAACAACAACAACAAAAACCCAAATACACTCACATGTAAAAACAACTGATAACCCACACTCGACACAGGCAAAAATATCAAAAATACAAAAGCAAAACAAAACAAAAAAAGCAGTGCCAGTCTTGGCTTAAGCCCACCAAGTAATCTCCAGGTTGTCCTCTGCTGTACCAAAGAGTTTCTGTGTCTTGTGCAGGTAGAGCCGGTCACCTGGTGCCCAGAGTGACCCTGGTACTGCAGTTTTAGATGAGTGGAGCTGTGGGGTCTGGATGGTAGTTTTTACACAGTCAGTGCAGTTTCTGCTCTTGCCTGCACATATGCGCACTGAGAGTAACACAACCAGCCCTGTGCCCAGGTCTCCTGAGTCTTAGACACTTCTTCTGTGAGTGTGTGTGTGTGTGTGTGTGTGTGTATGTGTTTGTGCGTGTAGGTCAGGCTATTTCTGAGCTGCTGAAAGCCCAGAGGTACATCTGCCGCTTTCTGCTGACCCCTGCGAGTGTCTCGGCAGTTGTAATTTCCCTGCCTTAGTCAGGCCAAAAAAAGTGGGGGCTGGGGATGAGGGAGTCTTCTGTCTCCCAGCCCAGCAGTATCACACTCTTCCCAGCCTCTTCATTTAGTCAGAGCTGCAAGCTGGGTCTTCCCAGATCCTGAGCGCTAGGGCTCCTCTGTAATCTGACACTACTTGCCAGTTCACGGGTCAGCTTGAGTCTCTGGAAGGGCCAGGGTAGGACTGGGAGAGTGGTTGGAGGGGCCCAGGTATGGTGTTTACTTCCTTTGTCTGACCTAGGGCCCATCTGGGGGTCTCAGCTAAGGTTACTGCCTCAAATGCTGGATATGCTGCTCTCAGCAGGAGAGATCAGCTGTGGGATGCAGGGAGAGAGCCCACCTCCTAGCTCTTGTGGTCTCTGTTCTGTCCTGGGACCCCCTGTGTCTCCACAGCCTTGGATGTGGACGCATCTCCATTCCTCTCCCTACCCCCTTCTCCTGCTCGCCCAGTTTGCCCACCTTCAAGTAATCCTCGTACTAGTCTCTTAGCTGTTTTTTTGTGATGAGCAGAGAGTCTTTTGATGGGTTATAAATGATCAATTTGTGGTAAGTACCGGAGGAAAACTCAAGAAGACCACGTCGCTGCCTCCATTCCTATGATGTCACTCTCTCGAGTCATGACTTTTTGTCAAGTTTGCAAAAGTGAGCATTTTAACTGTGATTGTTACAACCAGTGTCTCTTTCCACTCTGATTTCCACGTCAACTCCTCCTCCTCGTATTGGGTAGTATTGGCATGGCTGAGGCATTTGGGAGATAGGCCTAAGAGGAAGTTTAATTGATAAATGTAATATTTTTTATGTGGTGGCTGCAATTGGCCTGAGATCCAGAGAAGAATCTTCATGTCACACTAAGTTCTAGGTAAGATCATTCTAGTCATCCTGGTGCACAAATCGCTTCCAGCAATATTCCTTCTATGAGGTACCTAATTTCTGTGTTATGGGCCAAAGTGAAGGGCTAGAGATTGATTGCAAAATGAATCTGACCTATGTAGTCAGCACCAGGAAGGAAGTGGGTAATGGGGAAGAAAAATGTACAGAGCCAGAAGCTCATCAGTGAAAATTCTTACAAATCTTACAGCTCATATGTGAAATAAAATCAATAGAAGTTTTCTCATAAGGATTTATATCATTTTACTATGATTTTGAACTTAAAGAAAAATTTCTAAATTATCGGTAATATAAAAACATTAAAAACAAGTTTTAATCATCTATGCTAAAAGAAAAACAGAATTATCTTTCTATTCTCTCTGAAGAAAAAGAGAGCACATTATTCCATGAAGGGATACTCAAAGAATGCAGGCAAAATACAAAGTGAAGAAGTATTACAGAGGTATGACAGGCAGTTAATTAATAAAAAAATTATGCCATTTTCCTAAATCATGTGGTGGCACATTTCAGCTCTTTAAAATGTATAATTTGTTGTAGTTTTTCTCATGCAAAATAAAAATTAACATTAATTATTAATTTTGCAATATTTTCTTAAGTCGATTACTTCCAATGGCGTAGCTTTAGATCCCAAAAAATCTGGATGTGCTTCCATGTGGCACTCAGCACATGTTAAGTTTTATACTCGAAGAAGAGAAAATAATCTCCTGGAAACTACCAGGGAGGTTTTAGCTTTTTTTCTCACAGTCTTTTATGTGAGAGCAATGTTTATCAGGACGGTGAATGTCACAAGATATGTACACATGGAATGAATCAGGTCTGGGGGGCTGAGTGATTGCTAACATACACAGGTAGCACATTTAACTCTACAAACCTGACTTAATTAAGAAAATAATACCCCAAAAAAATCAGCAAACTAGAACATCCCTGTTCTCTGAGAGTTAAAGACCTTCACCCAAAGGTCTTCACCCTTGTAACCTTCACCCAAAACTGGAGGGAAGAAACCCAGTTGGATTATTCTTATTCTTACTTTGCATATACCCTGGACATTCCACCAAGAATTTTGAATTTCAACAGTCTCCCCTAAAATATACATGTGTTGCCTACAAAATTTTATCATCACAAATATTTTTAGCATTATCCAAAATAACCTTTGCAATATATGTGTCTTTATTATAGTTGTCAAAAGTTTTGTAGTTGTCGTGTAGTTAATAATCTGAATTAAGAAAGTGCAGATGGACATATGAGGCAAACACCTCCCAAGCTTACCTTGGATAGGGATGCCAAAGATAATAGAGGAATGGGATCATTTCTTGACCCAATATGAACGTTTCTATATTATTCCAGATGGTTCCCCAAAAGAGTTTTGTTAGGGAAGTTATGTTTACACATGAGAGGCCCATTTAAGTGATAATTATAAAGATAGGAAAAGCATTATTTTATTTTATATTGTTCATTGCTTTGGGCCTTCATGTTAGTCAGAAATCCTTTAGAAGATATGGCTTTCAGAGCATGAACTCAACGTTGATAATGATGTGTAAGAAGCCAGTCTAAATGTTAAGAACATAAAGCAATGAGGCTTTCAAAGGTACAGCCAGTGGTGTTTCATCCAGGAGCTAAGGACTGGATGACAGATCTTCCAAGGCTGACAGTACTCAGGGATACCTAATATCAGCTCAAACTGAGAGTTACAAAGTCAGAAAGGAATCCTCTGAACTTGTCTCCCTGAGTATTGAAGCTCAACTTAAAAGCTTCAACTTACCTAACTAAAAAGTTTGGATGGGGTGCAGTGAATGAGACAGGAAATCAAGTCAAATGCTATAATGATATTCCTAAAGAGAAGATTTTGTGTCTCTTGCTTGCTTGCATTTCTACAAGAGAAGTTCAAAAGAAAGAATGTCAGAAGTTTAAAAGTATAGATGACTGAGTGACATGTTACACTTTTTGCTGGTTTATAGCATAACATTAAACCTCTAAGTATCCACTTCTCCACTCATGATTTTGGAATGTGAACATTGTCTGCCTCTTCTGGGTGGCATATTCAACTGAAGTAGAAAAGAAAAGGGCATAATTTATGTAAAAATACACACAAGGAAACGGCCATTACTACTAGAGCATGAAGAAACATATCTGCGTATGTGTTAGTAACATAAGAGAAGGATAGGTGGAGAAAATATTTTAACACTTAAATTTCAAGTCTTATCCCTTTATATTTTTTTGAATATTAATATAACACAGCTTTGGACATATAAATGTCACCCACATGTCTTAATCTAAAGATTTGCAGCAAAGTCTAAGGATTTAAGATACAGACAGGAAATAAATCTGATGGTTTTTATCCTGTAAAACAGTCTTAAAAGTCAGTAAGGTTCTTTGGTTTCACATTGTACCCAAAATAGATGCACTATTCTTACTGTAACAGTATGCAAAGTCTCCTCCCTATTTGTTTAAATAGATACTCATACAATGATGTCATTTTATTTCAAAAATGCCTATCATATATGAGTTGTGATAAAAAATATGGTGAATATTTACATTAAAAAAAATTATTACAGTAAAAGACACATTGCTGTTAATTACCCTCAAAACACTCCCCCTCTCTTCGAACACACTTATCCCATCATTCTTATCTCTTTCTGAAGCAGTTCTGGAAGTCCTGTTTTATGAGTGTCTTTAGTTGTGCTGTAGTGACTGCCTTGATGTCCTGAATTGATTCAAAATATTTACCTTTCATGGTCATTTTGACTTAGGGGAAGAGCCAGAAGTCACACGGTGACAGATCCCGTGAATAAGGCAGATGAGGACACACTGTAATGTTTTTATTTGACAGAAATTGCCATACCAGAAGCAATGTGTGACACAGGGCTTTTCTGCTGTGATCAAAACATACAGTGAATGCTGCTGCCAAGTGCCATCCAATGGAAAGGCAGGGATCTTCAATATAGCATGACGACCCTTAGTAACAGTGTGTGAAAAGTTTCAAAGTGTTCAGTGCAGTCAGTCAGATGTGAGCTACAGTTGAGAGAAGGTGTGTTTTGAAGTATGCCATAAATCATCCACCGTCATGGCAACACCTCGTGTCACACATTGCTTCTGTTATACGGCAATTTCTGTCACATAAAAACATTATGGTGTGTCTTCAACCACCTTATTCCCTGGATCTGGCACCATGAGACTTCTGGCTCTTCTCCAAACTCAAAATATTTCAGGACCTCAAGGTAGCCATGACAGCACAACTAAAGACACTCATGAAAGAGGACTCCCAGAACTGCTTAAGAAAGTAGCAAGAACTGGGATCCGTATGTTCAAAGAGAGGGGGATTAATGGCAATGTGTCTTTTACTGTAATTACACCTCACACATGAGACTTGTATGAAAGACAGAGATGTGGAAATAGTAGGTTTTGTAATGCCCTTTTCTGGCTCTCTTCTTTGAATAATCAATGTGACCTTTTTTCTCCAATTTAAGGAAGTTGTTCTTGGCTTTGCTACTAATTTTGAATCTATATATCCCATCATTTAAAACATGTTTTAATCAAATCAAGCAAAGATATCTGGGGTGATTAGTCTTGGATTTTCATTCCTTTAATTCTCTTAACTGTGAACTGTGGATACTCAACTCCTCCTCTTTTACATTCCCCAGATACTGTTGATTTCCCTGATTATAAGCTTTATATCACCCATGTTTATTTTAGCTTGCTTTTGTGAAAGTTGAAACCATACGTGATGAGAATCATATTCTGAGCCTAAATGCTTAACATTTAACAGGGATTTTAAATAAGAGACCCAATGATGCCAACTGTAAAATAATCTGTCATTTCTTGATGATTTGCTTTGCTTTATTAAAGGTCAGAAAGGCCAAAATTATGTTTTAAAAGAAGTCTTCCTATAATGCAGTTGTCAGAGAAAATTGATAAAACAGAAGATTAGAAAAAAATTGATGATAGTAGAAAAATAGAAGTACTGTTAAATTAATATATCTTATAGTTTTGGCTTTTTATTAACTTGTTATCCTTTTCTCACTCTAGGTGGACAGGAAGATTATGAAATTATTATGTGACAGTTTATAGACAGACACTGAAAGGAGCATTTTCTGATGTAAAAATGTTAACACCAAAAATACAAGTTAAGAAAGTTAAGGATTTTATATTCTTTAAATAAAATGGATGTTCTTTCTTCTAGAGTGATTGATTTAAGTCTGAAAACAATGTTTAAACTTAAGACACAAGTGAACAATCAGTGAGTCCAATTTATACTGGTGCATAAAAAACAAATATGTAATGTTTGTTTACTATATAATTTATTTTGCATAATGATATCAAAACCATCCAGGCAACTCTGTTCTTGAACCAGAGTTGTACTGGTGGGACTACTGGGGTCAAAGAAGCTTCTATTAGATTCCTCACTAAAATCTGAGGAAGGTAATACTCTCCTCCCCATACATATTTTGCTTGAGTGTCCTATACCCCAAATATGTGTTCCACTGTAACCTCATAATACAAACCAAGCCTCTGGATGGTCTTCATTCACATGTTAATTTACATAGACACAAACAATATAGCCTAATACTGCTAGGTTTCTTTGCAATGAAAAGCATATTCTGCTTACTGGGGGGAAAAGCCAGGATGCAGCCGGTTGTATTTTAATAGTTATCTCTGAGTAAATAGAAGGAATTACTTCCAAATGCAATAAAGAATTATTGTAGATTATCATAGCATTTGAGCTTTAGTGCTGAGGTAAATTGTTTCCTCTATTGCATGACCACGATCTTGAAAGTTTTTATTTTGTTCCAATAATGGAGATGCTTGACCACATACTGAGTCAGATAAATCACAAAGCGAACTCTTCAGCAGTCCTGGGCAGGCCATAACTCATGCCACAGCTGAAGACTGCATTAACACAATTCAGATAGATAAAACCCAACACAGACATATTTGATTTGGTTACAGTGGGAATAGGGACTTTATTCATTCAGAAATACAATAATGCAACAACAACAAATGCTCTTGTTCCACAACGTGAAAAAGAAGCCCAGGGACTATACATTGCGGTCTGTAGTCTTTCATTACTAGAGACAACACATCCAGTGATGAACGCTAGATATCAATGAAAGAAATGGAAACTTGTCAACTAAGAGGAATATTTATATACTTTTGAGAATGAAAGAGTTGAGGAATGGCAGCATTGTAGTATAAATTACAATGATGAACATATGGCTCCTTAAAATTTTCTAACGTAAAACATGAAAAGGGATTGTAATTCTCTGTAGTGCATGAATAGCCTACAGCTTCAACTTTGAAGTAAATGAACCACTTTTCCTTCGTGTGTACCAACTAAAATTAGGTAGCACCTTGCTTGAAATGTTGATATGTTCTATGGTAAGGAAGCTTAGGGATTGAACCAACTGAACCTGCCAAGGTAAGTTAGAGAACAGAAAATTTTTAAATGTGCGAATCTCAATAACAAAATATGATTGCCCTAGTTTGCTGTTAGGAATCAGGATTAGTTTTGAGTCTGGTGCCTTAGACCACTTGGCCATCCTGACACCCTAAGGGTTAATTTTGATGGTATTAGAAGATACTAGAATCAGGGGACCTAGAATTTATAATTTCTGCTTCCGGCTCCCACCTCCTTTTCCACATGAGTCTCCCAAGATACCAAGTACCCAGAAATGAGGACAAATTCTAAAATTAAATGTGCCTTAATTATTTCCAGTTAGCCCCCAATATCCTGTCACGAAGCTCTCTGGACAGCTTGGCTAAGAACTTGGATCAGACTCATGGCTCAAGAGGAGTACCTGGGTCCATTTTTCTCTGTCTTAGCTGAAGCTGCCCACCAGAACCAAAGTTGGTTCTCACAAATGAAAGAGATTGGAAGGTATTGCCATGGTGCTTCTATTAACTAGGAAGCTGGTACATTTGACTTCATCAGTGTTTCCCTATGACCAATCAAATTAGTTCTACCTTCTCCCTGAGAAGAGGATGAGAGTTGGGGGAGACAAGAAAGGAAGTAGAAGAAAAGAGTCTCCAATGGAAAGGGAGTGGTGCTTAGACTCCTTTGCTGGCCAGAGGTTGATGACTTCACATAGAAAACATGCTTAATTCAGTTCCAAGGGCAGTTACATTCTATGTAAACTGGAAAGGGAAAAGGGTAGAAGACATGGTTCTTGTTTTTAAAAGGACTCAGATCTAGCAGGAAAATGAGCTCTGTCTGTAATATTAAGTTGGTGTAAAAGTAATTGTGGTTTAAAATGTTAAAAATAATTGCAGAAACTACAATTACTTTTGCACCATCCTAATACAAACACTTCATGTGTTTATAAACCAACTTACATGGGAAATCTAAAGAGGGAACCATTATTTCTGGTATGAGTGTAAGGTGGTTAGAAAAGGCTAAAGCAGAGATATTTGAGTAAGCTATTAAAAGATAAAAAATAACTTTAGCAAATTAGTAAAATGACAAGATGTATTGTATGGAAAATGGGAGAAGTCAGAAAATTCAACAAGTGTTAAAGGGATATGAACTTACACTGCATTTATGGCGAGAGCTGGGGCTAGAGATCTGGGGAGTAAGGAGAAACAGGAGCTAAGTGTCTGAAAATGTTCCAAGAAAGGTGTTTTGTTGTTAGGCTTTGAGTGTCCTGCCAAGATATTAAGCGTTTTATCTTTGATGATGATGGGAACCATGGCAGGTTTTGAAAAAGAGAAATTATATGATTAGGTCCATGTTTACCAGAGATTATTCTGGCAACATGGTGAAGGATGAATGGACTGGAAGTGATAAAGATAAAGGTAGAAAAACCAGTTAAGAGGCTAATGCAGCTGTCAAAGATATGAACTGGGAGAGTGGGAGGGATGTTCGGTCCAACAACACTGATTATTCAGTAGACAGTGAGGCTAACTGCTAAGTAGGGACACCAAAATTATTTTTTGAATAATTTGATATTATAGAGTTCAAAAAGGTATTAAAGTTGTCCTTATGGGAAAGATTTAAATTTTGTTGGACTTCTTTATACTTACTCTATGAAACAAATTTTTTAAACATATGTGTGTTTAGTGGGAGTGTGGCTGCACCATTATCTTCTGTAACCTTGGGGCTTTTAAAGGTCCTAATTAGTGATGAAATCTGTTGCTTAGGCAACTTAATGTACTAGTGCCATCAAATCAGATAAGGAACACAAGAATAGAACAGATTTCAGGGGGAAAAGGTTTAGTTTGGGATTTTAGAAGTTGAGGTGACAAAGGGGCTTCCAAGTGGAAATGTCCAGTAAGATCTAGCACATAGGAGTTGAGGCTGGTGATAGAGATGAATAACTCTGCCTAACATCTGGAGTATATTTGCAAAGTATCTTCATGTGCATTTGCAAAGTATCTTCATGTTCATAACTAGCACATCTAGAAATAGAAGGTAACGGTGAAAATGCAATGTCAAATACCAAAAAAAAAAAAGGAGGGGGAGGCTTTTTGTTTGATTGTTCAATGGCATTTTAACTTGTTTTGTTTTAATATTTAGGTTGGAAAGACTAGGGTTTTATAGGCTGTTGTGGATCAGCTAATTGTTCAAGGAGGTACCTTACAGTTTCCTAGTCATTTTTGTTGCAAAAAGTATGTGTTTCTGTTTATGGTTCATTTTATGATTAGAAGAGCCAATTAACCCACTAATGGCTCAAATCACACAGTATCCAGAACATGGAAGTTATGCAACAAATATTTGTTGAACAAAAATTTGTGAGATGATGATGATGCCTGTCTCACATAGTACTTTTATGAATTGAATTCAAGCTGTGAAGCAATCATGGCTTTTCACACATCTAAACTTCAGCTTTTCTTTCTAAATGAGTCTCTAAATGAAAAGTTATAAAAATAAGTATGGAAGCAAGTGCATTTTTTCCTCTCCACACATGTTGAAGTGTGCATGATATGGTGTTTAGTTTTTTTGTAGAACATGTAAACTCATTAGCAGAATGGTGAAACACACCTTATCCTAATTTTTTTATTTTATTTTTAGAATGTATGAAAACATCATTGAAGTGTGTTCAATTCCAAGAACCAAATGAAGTTGTATAGGTGCATTTAAAAATATAACACATTAATTGAGTTATACAAATAATAATAATAATAATAATAATAATAATACATAAGTGAACATTTTATGACAAGTTCTCTGATAAGCATTTACATGTATTATCTCATGTTTACTATACGTGGGCATTCTTATTAGACTTAGTTTTAATATGTTAAAAAAAAAAACACTAAGTCACAGAGAGGTTAAGTACCATGCCTAAGGTCATACATCCAATCATAGCAGGAGCTCAGATTTGATTTAGCAAAGGGAACTCTAAATCCCATGTTTTTAATCCACCAAAATGTGCTGCACAATTTCATTTACTATAAAGGAGGATTTCTTTTTTCTACCAAGGCCAATAAAAATAAAAGTCCAAACATTTTAGAATTTTTTTCATAAGGACAACTTTAATATATTTTTGGAACTCTATAATGTCAGATTATTCAAAAACTATTTTTGGTACCCCTACTTTGCAGGTAGTCTTACTGTCTACTGAATAATCAGCGTTGTTGGACTCTAGATTGATATTTTGGCTCTGTCTAACTCTGTGCCTACTTCTCTGGGTTCCAAATTTTCTCATTTATAAACAGGAGAGAGTAATTTTACCTACTTCCCAAGGTTGTTATTTGGCTAAATGTATTAGTTTATGTAAAACCTTCATTGTAGGGCTTTATGAGAGTAAATTGCATTTATCACTAATTTAACACACACTCATGTTTCCGTACATGTTCATGTACACACACATACACACACACACACGCATACACACTCACAATCTGAGATTCTCTTCTTAGCAACTTGTTAGGGAGCTAAAATTTCATTTCAGCCTGGTCTGTGTACTCTACCAACATACTCCTTATCTCTCCTCTGAGTTAGCTTATTCCTAAAGCTAACTTAATCCCTAAGTCCTTAGTTCCTATGGGTTGTTGAATCATTTGGGTATCATCCCTGAGTATAGGTAGTGGAAGTGTGCAATCTTACTTCTTATTTCTAATTATTTGGCATTTAAATTGGCATCAAAGTGATGTAAAGCTGGGTTTATCCCTACAATGCCTTCATTTGAATGACAACTTTTTAACCTAGATTAAAAAATGATTCTTTTATGTTGTCTTTAATGTTAATTTCTATTAATTTCTAGAAGTTAAAAATGCAAGAAGAAGCCACAGCAAAACTTAAAAAAACACAGACTAATTGTCTATTGTTTTCAGCCAATTAATATGTGATTGTTGTAAAACATTATAAAATGCTTAAAATAATTCCAAAATTAACTATTGTTAACATTTTCTTAAGAATTATTCCAGGTAACTTTAATGTCATTAGTGGTATGAGTGTGTCTGTGTGTGTGTCTGTGTGCGCGCATACGTGCACAACAGATAACTATATGATCTGTGTTTATTGTTCACATAAATTACTTTCTACTAAATATTCTGCTCCATAAATCTGCAATTTGTCCACTTACCAATGTATCTTGGACATTTTTCTACATCAGTACATATAGATATAATCCATTAAAAATAATTGTTTAGAATTCTGCCTAGAATGTGTATCATAATTTATGATGGATTTTAAGTAATTTCCAGATTTTCACTTTTAACTATTGTTAGCAGTTTAATAGCCCTGAACATATATCTTTGATATTATGAAAGTTTCTTTGTGAAATGAGTCTTTGAACACACAAGTAACTCATGCTAATTGTTTTCAAATATAAATTGTTGTTAATGTGCAAAAAATATAAGTTTAATTATGTGAATCCATAATAACCTTCTCTGAAAACTTTATATATCCTTCAAGCAGAAAAAATACGTAGATGAAATAATTGTCTCTTGTCTAGTCTGAGGCAATGATGATGACATTTGTTTTCAATTTTTAATCAAACACACATGAAACCTTTGAGATGAGCAGGTGATATGGTTATTATTGGATGTGTTGCTTATTTACAAGGGTATATTTAGAGCTTGATATCAAAGTTCTAAAGCTGATTTCAAAAAGGTAGTATTAATTGTGCTATGGCATGGGACTCTGCTGAAGAAATTGGGGGAGAATGAAAGTGACTCAAACTATAACAAAGTCACATAATTTCGTTATTCTAACTGCATTATTCAGCCCATTGCATTGGTGCTGGTACAGCTACAAAACAAAACAAACAAACAAAACAAAAATAAAACAACCAAAAAAATTCCATACTATTCTCTCAAAGAAGATATGTATGTGAAAGGGTTATATCTCATTCATCCATTAATACTTTTATTCAAAAACCATATATACACTAGCTACAATATGCCAAACTCTGTGACAAGCAGTGAGCATACAGTGTCCAATAAAATTAACGTTATGTCTGACCTCACAATGCTCTCTTTGGACCCGCCATTTAGTCACCACAGTAATTTTTTTCTGGAATGTTTTGGTACATTATACTTCTTCCACACTATCTGCATTGCCATTATTCTAATTTGGGATTAATGTCATTTTATTCCTAAACTACTATATTTTTATAATGGTTCACTCTCTTATCAGCCCTAATCTACTAAGCTATTATTGTTGAAAGTATTTTTGTAACACACCATTCTCATCATGTTGTTTCGTCATTAAAAAAATAAAACAATAATAATAACAATACTTTTGTGTTGCCTACAATGTCAAAATGTATACACTTCAGCACTTCCATATTTCCCCCAATTTGTCCGTCCAGCCTGCTGATATATGACCCCACATCCCCCAACACACACATAGGAGCTTCCCACTACAATATGTATAGTCTCCTTACTAAACTCCAGAATCTTCCTGGGATCTTTTTGTATCTAAATTAGATCAAAGTTTTATTTCCATTGAATTCCCTCCTTTGTTGCAATTATCCAAAATCTGCTCATAATTTAAGACTTAAATTAAACCCTAACCTAACAAAATTAGTTATCTTGTGCCTGTTGTATGATAGATATTAAATTAAGTTCTGGGGGTAAAAATAAATACACTCAGTAAAGGGTTTTCACTCAATGACAGACATAGGCAGATGATAACAACATAAAAAGACAAATCTAGTGAAGACATATAGAAGCTACTATGTAATTAGAGAGAGGGTTACCCAGTCCAACAAGAGGTATGGATGGAGATCATGAAAGCCTTCTTGGAAGAGGTAGTGCTCAAGAAGATTCTTAAAGGATTAGGAGGAGTTAACCAGATGAAGAAGATAGGAACATTCCAAACAGAGGGATAAGCTTGAACAAAGACATTGGCAAGATAAACAGCATAGCATATCAGTGTATTTAGAAAACATTCAGTATTTCAGGAGAGCAAAACATGAGGTAGATGGTCATGTAAGATTATGACAAAGAAATAGAGTAAATGATGTGGAACCACTGGCAAGTTTTGTTAGGGAAGTGAATTTGGATGCATTGTTTTGTCCATTGTGAGAGGACGGGTTTGAGTACATAGCCCTAGAAGTGGGTGATGGTTGCAATCATATAGGGCTTATAGTTAGAAGTATAAGTAGTTATGGAGATGAAGAAATTGATTCAATATTATTGAGGAGGTAAAGTGTACAGTACTTAGATAATTTGGGTATAAGAGCCAAGGGAAAGGAAAAACTCAATGGTGGGACCTCAGCCCCAATTTCCATTTTGAGTGACTAGATGAATGATGTGGTCTTGACTGAGTTAGAGACTATAAGTAGAAAAAGCAGGTTTGATGGGGGAAGTAATTTATTTAACATTGGGCATTTCCATTTTAGTTATCTGTTGATATCCTGGCTTGTTCCAAAGGATTTAGGGAAGTTGCATGAAACAAATATTTTCTGTAAGACAACCAGATAGAAATAACTATCAGTTTCTGGAACCATTTCAGAGATTGAGAAAGACTGGAGCGTTATAGACATAATACCACCAGGACTACTAGAGGGTTCTACTACTTATGGTGATAATCAACATCCTGAAAATTGATTCATTCAAGGAACTTCAGGAAGTAGGAGAAATGTGGGTTGATGGAAGAACCTTGAGGAATCACAACATTTAAGAAGTAAAGAATGACAGCAAAATTCATGTAATAGGCCAAGATGGAGATGTGTAAATTGATTAAAGACAGTGGCAGAGTGGTGGAAATTAAACCTAGAGTTGAAGTTCCAAGACAAAGCGAGTAATGAACCTTGTCAGATACAACAGAAACATCTGTCCGATAATGTCCACTGGACATTACAATTAAAATTTTTTCTTTAAGAGCCCTTTCAATGAGGTAGCAACAGTAAAAACCAGTCTTCAGTCTATGAAGAAGTAAATAGGACAAAGTAGAGATAATTCGATCCCACATTTAAGAAATAAGAATGGCAAGGAAGAGGAGTGAAAAGCTGATATAAGAACAGAGTGTGGTCAGAAGTTTGGAGAGGTAGGTCTGAGATGGTGGCATAAGTGGATGCTGAGCTCACCCCCTCCTAAGAACACATCAAACGTGCACCTTCATTAAGGGCAATTCCTTGTGAGAGACAACTGTGAACCAATTGAACAGCTTCTGCACAAACAATAGAGAGCGCACATAAAGAAGGTTGGAGAACCACAAGAGATCTCTGGGAGCTGAGGGAACAGCCCAGAACCAAAGGAACAAGTGAACAACCATTTTTTACATTTCCCCTGCATGTAGATAGCAGGCAGGAGTTCTATCCAGGTTCTCTAGCCAGCCTGCATTGCAGAACACTGTTGCATGTACCAAGGCATCCCTCCTGGAACTAGATCCAGCAGAAACAGGAGGGCACCATAGCATGCATACATGGGGCCCTTCCAATTGGAGATTGATTCAACAGGTATGTTAGGATGCTGCTTCACAGAATCACTGTGCTGCATGCACATGGGGGCTCCCTGCCTGGAGAGAGAATGCAAAACTAACAAAATATTGCACTGCCTGCAGCAGGGATACACTGTCCAGAGAAAGTACAGACATAGTGGTGCACTGATGCACGCGCGCATGAGGCTGCCCTGCCGAAGAAAGTGCAGAGCTAGCAAAACATGGTGGTACCCACATGGAGGGCTCCCCCATGTGGAATGAGTGGGGTGCTACTGTCCATAATATCATGGCTGCCCTGTCCACAGAGGATGCAGAAATGGCAAAGTACTGGTGTGTGTGCACACATGGCTTTCCTACCCAGAGAAACAGCAGAACTAGTAGGGCTTTCAGATGTAAGAACACAGAACAGCCACACCCAGACCCTGTTCTGACAACAAAGAGTTAAGGCAACAGGATACACCAAAGGCTCAACCAGAAACACCTTTTACATCAGGCAGACTAACCCAGACTAGAAAGGCAAGGAGGCGCTCACACACCAGGCTGCCCCACTCAGAAACCACTCCTGTAAGAGAGAGGATACGTCAGGCACTGTTTGCACCCTCCCTGACTAAAACCAGCCTGCCAAAACTATTTGACATACAATCAGCACAGAGACCACTTTTACAAGTATGGGTGAAATAGTTATTTCTATCCAACTCACAGGAACAAACACAGAAAGTCAAATAAAATGGGGAGACAGAATAATATTCCCTAAATAAAGGAACAAGAAAAAACTTGAGAGAAAAACCCTAATAAAATTAGGATAATTAATTTTCCTGATAGAGAATTCAAAGAATTGGTGATAAGAATGTGTAACGAACTTGAGTAGAATAGAGAAACTTGGAGAACATTTTAACAAAGAATTATAAAATGTAATAAAAATCCAATCAGAGAGGAAGAATAGAATAACTGAAATGAATAATACATTAGAAGGAACTGACAGCAGATTGGTTAATTGCAGAAGAACAGATTAGTGACCTGGAAGACAGAATAGTGGAAATTACCCAATCAGAACAGCAAAATGAAAAAACAATTTTAAAAAAACTAGGATAGAATAAGAGATTTCTGGGAGAGCATCAAGGACCTCAACATTCACATTATAGGGATTCCAGAAGGAAAAGAGAGGAGAAAGGGATAGAAAGAATATTAAAAAAAATAATAATAATGGCTAGAAACTTCCTTAATCTGGGGAAGGAAACAGACATCCAGGTCTAGGAAGCACAAGAGTTCCAAATAAGATGAACCACAAGAGACATACACCAAGACATATTGTAATTAAAACGGCAAAAATTAAGGATAAGGAAATAATCTTAAAGGCAGCAGGAATGAAACAAGTCACGTACAAGGGAAACCCCATAAGGCTATCAGCTGATTTCTCAGAAACAACTTTACAGGCCAGAAGGGAGTAGCAGGAACTATTTCAAGTGTTGAAAGAAAGGAATCGACAACCAATAATACTATATTCAAAAATGAGATAGATATTGAAAGGGAGATAAAGTTTCCCAGACAAGCAAAAACTAAAAGAGTTAACCACAACTAAACCAGCTTTATAAGAAATGTTAAAAGGTAAGGGTGGAGGAGGATGGCAGAAGAGGGTAAATGGAGTTAATTATATGGTGATGGAAGAACAGACTGGGTGGTGAACATACAATGCAATATATAGATAATGTATTATAGAAATGTACACTTGAGGACTATATAATTTTACTAACCAATGTCACCCCAATAAATTTCATAAAAAAAATTTTTTAAAAGAGTCTTTTTTATGCAGAAAAGAAAAAGCCATAACCAGAAATAGGAAAATATAAAAAAGAAAAGTATCTCACTGGTAAAGACAAATATACAATAGTCACAGTGAATCAATAACCTAGAAAAGCTAATATGAGTAAAAGACAAGAGTAGCAAAATTAACTACAACTACAATAAACAATCAGGGGCCACACACACACACACACACACAAACACACACAAAAAATCACAACAAAAACAGCCAAAAACCAATTAAAAAGTGGCAATAAGCACATACCTATCAATAATTATTATAAACGTGAAAGCACTAAGTGCTCCAATAAAAAGATAGAATAGCAGAATGAATAAAGAAGCATGAACCATCTATATACTGCTTATAAAAGACTCAATTTAGATCAAAAGACACACAGAAACTAAAAAAGAGAAAAAATGAGGAAGATATTCAATACAAAGAGAAACAAAAAGAAAGCTGAGGTAGCAATACTTATATCAAACAAAACACACTTTAAAACAAGCGTGTAAAAAGAACAGACAAAGAAGTACACTACATAACGATAAAGAGGTCAATCCAAGAAGAGGATATAATAATTGTAAACATCTACACACCCAACACAGGAACACCCAACTTTATACAGCAAATATTAATGGACATAAAAGCAGAAATTAACAGTAATACACTAACAGTTGAAGACTTTAATACTCTACTTACCTCAATGGATAGATCAATCAGACACAAAATTAATAAGGAAATAATGGCCTTAAATGCCACATTAGACTGATTTAACTTAATAGACATTTTTGGAGCACTTCATCCAAAAACTGAAAATTACACATTTTTGTCAAGTGCACATGGTTCCAGGATAGATCACATGCTAGGACACAAAACATACCTCCATAAATTGAAATTATATCAAGCATATTTTCTGACCGAAACGGCATGAAATTAGGAATTAACTATAGGCAGTCCACTGGAAAAATATAAACTATAAGGAGATTTAAAAACATGCTTCTAAACAACTAATGGATCAAAGAGGAAATCTACCTTGAAACAAATTAAATCAGAAACTACCTTGAGACAAATTAAACTTAAACAGAATCTTACAAAATTTATGGGATGCAGATAACATAGTTATAAGAGGAAATTTTATAGCTATACAGGCCTACCTAAGAAGCAGGAAAAATCCCCAAAAAACACAATCTAAATTTACACGTAAAGGAACTAGAAAAAGAAACAAAACCCAAAGTAGAAGGAAGGAAGTAATAAAATTCAGAGAGGAACAAACTAAACCCAAAGTAAGTAGAAGGAAGAAAATAATAAAAATCAAAGGGGAAATAAATGGAATAGAAAAACAATAGAAAAGTTCAATTAAACCAATAGCTGCTTATTTGAAAGGATAACTAAAATAGAAAAATCTCTAGCAAGACTCGTCAAGAAAAAAAGATAGAACAAAAATAAATAAGATCAGAAATGAAAGAGGAGAGACTAAAACTGACACCACAGAAATAAAAAGGGTCTAAAGTATACTATGAATAATTGTATCCAACAAATTTGACAATCTAGAAGAAATGATACATTTCTAGAAATATACAACCTTCCAAAACTAAATCAGGAAGAAGTAGAAAATCCAAGCTGACCAATTATAAGTAATGAAACAATGAAATTGAAGCTCTAATTAAAAATCTCCCAACAAAATCCCAGAACCAGATGGCTTCACAGGTGAATTCTACCAAACATTTAAAGACTAATTAGTAACTATTCTTCTCAAACTATTCCAAAATGTGAAGAGGAAGGAACATTTTAAACTCATTCTACAAGGACAGTATTACACTGATACAAAAACCAGACAAAGACGAGAGAGAGAGAGAGAGAGAGAGAGCGAGAGAGAGAGAATTACAGGCCAATATGCTTGATGAGCAGAGATGCCAAAACTCTCAACAAAATACTAGCAAACTGAATTCAACAGTATGTTAAAAGGATTATGCACCATGATCAAGTGAGATTTATACCAGAAATTCAAGGGTGGTTCACATTCCACAAAACAATGTAATTTATTCCATCAACAAAATCAGGGATAAAAATCATATAATTATTTCAACAAATGCAGAAAAAAATGATAAAATTGAGCATCTGTTTATGATTAAAACTCTTGACAAAGTGTGTAGAGAAGGAACTTACCTCATCTTGATAAAGGCTTTATATGACAAATCCACAGCTAACATCATAATCACTGGTGAAAGCTGAAAGCTTTTCCTCTAAGACCAGGAAAAAGACAAGAATGCCCATGCTCACCACTATGATGCAATATAGTATTCAAAGTCCTAGCCACAGCAATCAGATAAGGAAAGGAAATAAAAGGCATCCAAATTGGAAAGGAAGTATTACAATGTCAATATTTGCAGATGAGATCATATTATGTATAGAAAACCCTAGAGAACACACATAAAAGTAATACAAATTAATAAGATAATTCAGTAAAGTAGCAGGATGAATCCCTATACACTGATCATGAAAAACAAGAAGGAGAAATTAAGAAAATAATCCCACTTATATCAAAAAGAATAAAATATCTAGTAACAATTTTAACCAAGGAAGTGAAAGACATGTATTCAGAAAACTATAAAACACTGAATAAATAAATTGAAGAAGATACAAATAAACGGAAACATATACCATGGATTATGAATTTGAAGAATAAACATCATTAAAACATAAATGATATCCAAAGCAACCTACAAATTTAATGCAATCCCTATGAAAATAGCAATGACATCTTTCTCAGAACTAGAACAAGTAATCCTAAAATTTATATGGAACTACAAAAGACCACAAACAGCCAAAGCAATCTTGAGAAAGAACAAATTTGGAGGTATCAGGCTTCCTGATTTCAAACTATTCTGCAAAGCTATAATAATCAAAACAATATGGCACTGGCACAAAAGCAGACATATAAATCAATGGAACAGAATAGAGAGCCCAGAATTAAACCCTCACTTTTATGGTTAACCTATCCACAACAAAAGAGTCAAGAATACACAACGGAGAAATGACAGTCTCTTCAATAAACGATATTGGGAAAACTAGACAAATTCATGCCAAAAAATAAAGCAGCACCACTCTCTTACACCATATACAAAAATGAACTCAAAATGGCTTAAAGTCTTAAATGTAACTTATGAAACCATAAAACTCCCAGAAGTCTTTGACATCAATTTGAGTAATGTATTTTTGGAAATGTCCATTCAAGCAAGGGAAACAAAAGCAAAAATGAACAAATGGGACTTCATCAAACTAAAAAGCTTCTGCACAGCAAAATAAACCATCAACAAAACATAAAGACAACCTACTGAATGGGAGAATATATTTGCAAACGGTATATCCAATAAGTGGTTAATATGCAAAATATATTATGAACTCATACAAATCAATAACAAAAAATAAGTAATCTAATAAAAATTGGGCAAAGAACATAGAAGACTTTTCTCTAAAAAAGATATACAAATGGCAAACAGACATACGAAAAGATATTCAGCATCACTAACCATCAGGGAAATACAATCAATACAAATCAAAACCACAACGAGGATTCTGAAGAGAGAACTATCACGACTGCCTGAACATGGTGGATAGGTAAATGCTATGCTGACTGCATCACAAAATCACAATAAACTTACAAATAAATTATAGAACAATCAACCTCAAGAATCATCTGAACACTAGCTGAACAGAGCCACTATAACTAAGGATATAAAGTAGAGGCTGCATCAAGACCGGTAGGATGGATGGAGGCACAAAATCAGCAGACCCCAAACCCACAGAGAGGTTGAAAGCCTGGAGGTAAACCTTGATGGCAGAGATCCTCTCTGAAGAAGGATGGGTCCCCCCAGCGCCACACCTGGTTCCCCAGCACAGAGATCCTGTGCCAGAAAGAGAAGTTCCCAGGATATCTAACTGTGAAAATCAGCAAAGACTCTGTCTGCCCTTCCTGGTGGGGTAGAAGGTGGCTGGAAATCCAGACGTCCTCTTGTAGCGCTGACACACGAACTCACTTGCTGGTGGGCCCTTACTTGGTCTGTGGTGGAGGGGGTGACAGCTCAGGAAGTCCAGGGAAGTGTGGGAATGACTGAACTTAGTGCCTTTGGCACAGGAAATGGATTTGTGAGCTTGAAGTGGTGGTAAGCTGCAGTGTTCTCAGGGCACTGGGCAAGGTCGTCACAGGCTGGGCACTGCTGTGAGAACTGAATCTACATTAACGTAAAAACCACTGGTCGTGTCTTGTGACTCCGTTGAACTGCACCCTGCCCAGCTAGTGCTGCATCACCAAAGGCATTCAACACTGGGTCAACTATCCCAGCACAAACACCTAAGGAGGCTGTTTCAATGGCTGGGCCTTAGAGGCAGCTGGTGGGTGGCAATAGGATAAAGGGGCCTTTTGGTAAGCTGCTTCAGGTCCACTATTGGTGGCAGCCAGCCTCAGTTCACAGTGACACCTACCTCCATATCCAGCAAAGGCAGCAGCCAACCACATATAGATTTGAGGCTCCTACCACATAGCCACAGACCAGTAACAGACAAGTCTAAAATTGTCCTTCATGGAAGCTCCTCTCATGAGACACCAGAAACAACATACCCAGAGGCCAGCTTCAGACCACCCAAGAGCACTACCTGATTAGCCTCCCAGGTGGCACACATAAAGGGGGTTCTCAACAGACACAAGAGCTTATAGGGGCAAAACCTCCTCTGAGGGGTCAGCCTCCACACAGCAGCTCATACATGTTGGTGTAGCCAATCCTCACAGTTAGTCAGCCTGAGAGTCAATCCCATCCACTGACATGTCAAAAGCAATCACTCAGTGACCCAAGAACACACAAAACACACAAGGGACACTCTTGGAAACATGCACTGGATATTAGGGAGATTGCGCAATTTGACTACACAGGACACATACTACATAAGGTCACCCAGCAAAGACTGAGAGATATACTTAATACATAGAAGCAAACACAGAGCAGCAGCCAGAATGAGGAAACAAACAAACAAAAATGTTCCAAATAAATGAACAGCAGAAACTCCAGAAATGGAACTAAATGAAATGGAGGCAACCAACCTACCAGAGACAGAGTTTAAAAAACTGATTATAAGAATGCTCTCGGAACTTAGCAAGAATTTCAACAAAGCGATAGCAACCATAAAGAAGAACTAGAAATCATGAAAAAGAACCAGTCAGAAATAAAGAACACAATAACTGATGAGGAATACATTAGAAGGAATCACCAGCAAATTAGATGAAGCAGAGGATCGAATAAGCAATTTAGAAGACAAAGTAGCAGAATACACCCAATTGGAACAAAAACCAAAAAAAGAATAAAAAACAATGAAGATAATTTAAGGGATTTGTGGCATAACATCAAGTGCAACAACATTTGCATCATAGGAGTATCAAAAGCAGAAGAGAGGGAGCAAGGGATTAAGAACTATTTGAAGAAATAATGACCAAAAACTTCCCTAACCTGGGGAAGGAAACTGACATAGGAGCCCAGAAAGTGCAGAAAGTCCCAAAGAAGATGAACCCAATCAAGCCCACACAAAGACACAACATAGTTGAAATGGCAAAGTTTAAAGACAAAAAGAGAATCCTAAAAGCAGCAAGAGAAAGACAATAGTTACTTACAAGGGAACTCCCATAAGACTATGAGCTGATTTTTCTACAGAAACCTTGGAGGCCAGAAGGGAATGGCTGGGAATATTCAAAGTGATGAAAAACAAGGGCCTACAACAGAGAGTGTTCTACCCAGCAAGGCTATCATTTAAAATTGAAGAAGTAAAGAGCTTTCCAGATAAGAAAAAGCTAAAGGAATTCATTACCACCAAGACAGTATTACAGGAAATGTTAATACTTCTTTAAGAAGAAGAAAGGAGAAAACAAACAAACTAACAAAGACCAAAAATATGAATAGTAAAATGGCAATAATTATGTACCTATCAATAATCACTTTAAATGCAAATGGATTAAATGCTCCAATCAAAAGACGTAGTGTAGCTGAATAGGTAGGAAAACAAGACCCCAACATATGCTGTCTACAAGAGACCCATCTCAGACCAAGACACACACAGACTGAAAGCAAAGGAATGGAAAAAGATATTTCACACTAGTGGAAACGAGAAAAAAGCTGGGGTAGCAATACTTGTATCAGAAAAATAGATTTTAGAATGAAGATGATAATAAAAGACAAAGAAGAACATTACATAATAACAAAGAGATCAATCCAACAAGAGGACATAACTCTTATAAACATCTATGCACCCAACATAGGAGCACTTAAATATATAAAACAAATCTTGACAGACATAAAGGCAGAAATCAAAAGTAACACAATCGTAGTCGGGAACTTTATCATCCCACTGACACCAATGGACAGATCCTCCAGACAGAGAATAAACACAGAAACAGTGGCTTTAAATGACATACTAGACAACATAAATTTAATTGATATTTTTAGAGCATTTCACCCCAAAGCAGCTGAATGTACATTATTTTCAAGTGCACATGTTTGGCCAGAGAACAAGTCTCAATAAATTTAAGAAGATTGAAATTATAACAAGCGTATCCTCTGACCACAGTGCTATGAAACTAGAAATGAATTACAAGGAAAAAACAGAAAAACACACAAACCCATGGACACTGAATAACATGCTACTAAATAATGAATGGGTGTACAATGAGATCAAGGAAGAAATAGAAAGATACCTTGAGACAAACGAAAATGAAAACAAAACAACCCAAAAACTATGGGACACAGCGGAAGCAGTCCTAAGAGGGAAATTCATAGCAATTCAGGACTACCTAAAGAAACAAGAAAAGTTACATAGATTTCAGGGGTACAATTCTATATTACATCATCTATAAATCACATTGTGTGTTCACCACCCAGAGTCAGTTCTCCTTCCATCACCATATATTTGATCCCATTCACCCTCATCTTTCACCACCCTCCCCCCTTACCCTCTGGTTACCACTAAACTATTGTCTGTGTCTATGAGATTTTGTATCTTCATTTGTTGTGTTCTTTAGTTGTTTTCAGTTTTATATACCACATATCAGTGAAATCATATGGTTGTCTGCTTTTTCTGTCTGACTTATTTCGCTCAGCATAACAAGGTCAAGATCCATCCCTGTTGTCACAAATGGTACTATTTCATCTTTTCTTATGGTAGGATAGCATTCCATTGTGTATGTATACCACAACTTCTTTATCCAATCATCTATTGAAGGACAGTTTGGTTGTTTCCATGTCTTCCTGGGTAGACACCCAGGAGAGGGATTGATTGGTCACATGGTAACTCCATTCCTAATCTTTTGAGGAACCTCCACACTGCCTTCCATAGCGGCTGCACCAGTCTGCATTCCCACCAACAGTGTATGAGGGTTCCTTTTTCTCCACAGTCTCTCCAACACTTGTTACTATTTGTCCTGTTGATGATAGCCATTCTAACCTAGGTGAGGTGATATCTCATTGTGGTTTATATTTCCATTTCTATGACTATTAGTGATGTTGAACATTTTTTCTTATATCTCCTGGCCATTGTATGTATTTTTTTGAGAAATGTCTGTTAATATCCTTGGCCCATTTTTCAATTGGATTGTTTGTTTTGTTGTTGTTGTTGAGTTGTATGAATTCCTTATATATTTTGGATATTAACCCCTAATTGGAGGCATTGTTTGCAAAAATCTTCTCCCATCCAGGTAGTTGCCTCTTTATTTTGTTGATAGTTTCTTATGCTGTGCAGAAGCTTTTTAGTTTGATATAGTCCCATTCGTTTATTTTAGCTTTTACTTCCATTGCCTTTGGAGTCAAATTCATAAAATGCTCTTTGAACCCAAGGTCCATAAGTTTAGTACCTATGTTTTCTTCTATGCAGTTTATTGTGTCAGGTCTTATGCTTAAGTCTTTGATCCATTTTGAATTAACTTTGGTACATGATGACAAATAGCAGTCCAGTTTCATTCTTTTGCACATGCTATGCAATTCTCCCAGCACCATTTATTGAAGAGGCTGTCCTTGCTTCATTGTATGTTTTTAGCTTCTTTGTCAAAAACTATCTGTCCATATTTATGTGGTTTTATTTCTGGGTTCCCAATTCTATTCCATTGGTCTATGTGTCTGTTTTACTGCCAATACCATGCTGTTTTGATTATTGTAGCCTTGTAGTACAAGCCAAAGTCAGGAAGTGTGATACCTCCATTATTGTTCTTTTTTCTTAAGATTGCTTTGGCTATTCGGGGTCTTTTGTGGTTCCAAACAAATCTGATGATTTTTTGTTCTATTTCTTTAAAATATGCCATTGGGATTTTGATGGGGATTGCATTGAATCTGTATATTGCTTTGGGTAATATGGCCATTTTAACTATGTTGATTCTTCCAATCCATGAGCACGGAATATTTTTCCATTTCTTTGTGTCTTCTTTAATTTCTTTTAAAAATGTCTTAGAGTTTTCAGTGTACAGGTCTTTCATATCCTTGGTTAAGTCAATTACAAAGGGAATTGTTTGTTTTTTAATTTCTTTTCCTGAGATTTCATTGTTAGTATATAGGAATGCAAGCTGGCAACCTTATTGTATTTGTTTATTGTTTCTAATAGCTTTTTGGTGGAGTCTTTAGGGTTTTCTGTATATAGCATCATGTCATCTGCAAAAAGTGACAATTTAACTTCTTCATTCCCAATTTGGATGCCTTTTACTTCTTTCTCTTGCCCGACTGCTCTGGCTAAGGATTCCAGTACTATGTTGAAAAGCAGAGGTGATAGGGGACAGCCCTGTCGTGTTCCTAAACACAGAGCAAAGGGCTTCAGTTGTTCACCGTTAGTTATGATAGTAGCTGAGGGTTTGTCATATATGACCTTTATTATGTTGAAGTATTATCCTTCTATTCCCATTTTTATTAGGCATTTTAATCATAAATGGATGGTGTATCTTGTCAAATGCTTTTTCTGCATCTATTGATATAATCATGATTTTTGTCCTTTATTTTGTTTATGTGGTGTATCACGTTGATCGATTTTCTTATTTGAACCATTCTTCTGCCCCTGGGATGAACCCCACTAGGTCGTGGTGTATAATCTATTTAATGCATTGTCGCATTCAATTTGCTAGAATTTTGTTTAGGATTTTTGCATCAGTATTCATCAGAGATATTGGTCTGTAGTTTTCTTTTTTTGTGTTAAACGTACCAGGTTTTTGTATCCGGGTAATGTTGGCCTCGTACAATGAGTTAGGGGGTATTGTCTCTTCTTCAATTTTATGGAAGAGTTTGAGTAGCACAGGTATTAGATCCTCTTTGAATATTTGGTAGAATTCACTAGTGAAGCCATCTGGTCCTGGACTTTTGCTTTTATTAATGGGTTGGATGACTGATTCAATTTTCTTACTGTGGTCGGTCTATCTATATTTTGCAGTCTTTGTGATTTAGCCTAGGAAGGCTATATGTTCCGAAGAACATGTCCATTTTTTTAAGTTATTGAATTTGGTAGCATTATGTCCTTCATAGTATTCTTATATTATGCTTTGTATTTCTGTGGCATCCATGTTAACTTCCCCCTTTCATTTCTGATTCTGTTTATTTGTGTCTTTGCTGTTTTTATCTTAGTGAGTCTAGACAAGTGTTTTTCAATTTTATTAATCTTTTCAAAGAACCAGCTCTTTGTCGCATTAATTTTTCTATTGTCTTTTTCTTCTCTATTTTATTTAGTCTGCTCTGATTTTTATTATTTCCTTTCTTCTGTTGACTACAGGTTTTATTTGTTGTTTTTCTAGTTCTTTAAGGTGTAACGTGAGTTTATTTACCTGAGGTTTTTCTTCTTTCTCGAGCTACGCCTGTAATTTATAAATTTCCCTCTTGAAACTGCTTTCGCTGTATCACAAAAATTTAGGTAGGATGTTTTTCCATTGTCATTTGTTTCTATGTGTCTTTTGAGCTTTCCTCTTATTTCTTCTTTCACCTGGTCATTCTTTAAAAGTATGTTGTTTAATCTCCACATATTTGTGGTTTTTCCTGCTTTCTTTTTGTAGTTGATATCCAATTTCAAAGCCTTGTGATCAGAGAATATGCTTGGTATGATTTCAATCTTCTTAAATTTACTGAGGCTAATTTTATGCCCCAATATATGGTCTATCCTTGAGAATGTTCCATATACACTAGTAAAGTATGTATAATCTGATGTTCTAGGATGAAGTACTCTATGAATGTCGGTTATGTCCATTTCAACTCATGTGTCATTTGGGGCTGCTATTTCATTATTTATTTTTGTTTTAATGATCTATCCATAGCTGCCAATGATGTATTTATGTCCCCTACTATAAATGTGTTTTGGTCAATTTCTCCCTTTAGTTCTGTTACTATTTGCTTGGTATATTTTGGTGCTTCTTGATTGTGGGCATATATATTGATGACTTTTTTGTATTCTTGTTGTATAGTGCCCTTTATCATTATGAAATGTCCATCTTTGTCTCTTGTTACCTTTTTTATCCTGAAATCTCTTTCATCTGATATCAGTATATGCTTTTCTCTGAATACCATTTGCTTGGCCTGTCAGTTTCCACCCTTTCACGTTGAGTCTATATTTGTCCTTGTAGCTGAGATGTGTCTCTTGTAGGCAACATATTGTTGGGCTTGTTTTTTTGATCCAGTATGTTGCTCTGTGCCTTGTTATTGGTGAGTTCAGTCCATTTCCATTTAGGGTGATTATTGATATATGAAAATTTCCTATCATTCTCTCTCTGGTTTTCTGGTTGGATGGTGTTTCCATTGTTTCTTTTCCTTTTTTGTTGTTGCCCATTTTTTCAGAGTGGTGGTATTCTATGATTTTTTCCTCTATTTCTTCTTTTTTATGTTATATATTTCAGTTCTGGATTTTTTTTTTTTTTTTGAGTGGTTACCATTAAGTTTATGTAAGAGAAAGTTTCATATTTAGAGTATTCCATTTTTTTTTACTATGCTTACTTTCTCCATTCCCTTGTGCTGGTTCACCTTCAAAATCTCCCCTTTTATGTGTTTGTTGTCACAAATTATTCCTATTTATGCTGTGAGTTTATTCTGTGCTGCAGTAGCAATTTGTCCTTTCTATCCTTTTTTTAAGTGTTTTTTTCTTTTCCCCTTCTTTATCTTGTATATTATTCTTAAGTGTATAGTGTCTATTTGGCGTAGGTGTTGCTGTTTTCTGCTTCTGTCTGTCTGCTCATATTACTACTTGTTTTGTATTCTACTTTTTTGTTTATGGTCAAATAGTTTCCTTCAGTATTTCTTTAGTGTAGGTCGCGTATTAGAAAATTTCCTAAACTTCTGTATGTCTGGAAAGGTCTTTATTCGTCCTACATATCCTAAAGATATCTTTCCTGGATATATTATTCTTGGCTCATAATATGTCTCTTTCAGTAGTTGAATATTTGATTCCACTTCCTTCTGGTTGTAGAGTTTCTGCTGAAAAATCTGATGATATTCTACTTGGCTTTCATTTGTATGTTATAGGCTTCTTTTCCCTGGCTGTCTTGAGGATTCTTTTTTTGTGTTTAGTTTTTGACAGCTTCAATCTATGTGCCACTTGTGGGCCTAATTGCGTAATGCTCTGTAATATCCTGAAGCTGGCTTCTGGGTGTGTGGTTTTGGGTCCTCTGGGAATGGCTCCTATGCATGCCAAGGTCAATCATTGCCTGTGACTGGCCCAAAGCTACTTGGTAGGAGATACAAAATGACCTCTCTTACTGATCACTTCTCTTTCTGATGTGCTAAAAGCTAGTGGCTATTTTCATATCTTCAAAGTAGGAAAGTTTCCCCAAAGTTGTCCCAAAGAACTTTATTATAATTTGTATTCTTATAGCACTATTTTTTAAATTGTTTCTTAAAAATTATCTAGACTGCTTTTTATTTCTACACACACACACACACACACACACACACACACACAAAATCTTTAACCAAATTACATTTTTGAAAAATTAATATTAGTACACATTGGCTAGCACATAGGGCTTACTCTATGGCTGAAACATAAAGATAGGTTCAGTAGTAAATTCAAGCACTCCGGAATATCACATAACAATATACAAGATTATAAAATTATAAGAAAACTTTAAAAGAAAATAAAAATAAATAATAGAAAGATATAAAAATAACCACTAGCTTTTAGCACATCAGAAAGAGAAGTGATCAATAATAGAGGCTTTTAAATATTTGAGATTTTCCTGTATTAACAAAAAAGAAAAAGAAAGAGATAGTGATGGTGCTGGAGAGAGAGAGAGAGAGAGAGAGAGAGAGAGAGAGAGAGAGAGAGAGAGAGAGGAAGAAGAAAAGAGAGAAAAGAGACAGAAAGAAAGAAAAGAAGGAAGGAAGGAAGGAAGGAAGGAAGGAAGGAAGGAAGGAAGGAAGGAAGGAAGGAAGGAATTGAAAAATAAATGCGATTTTGCTACATTTTGAATTTTCCACAATACCCAATATTACCCAATATGGTGCTTGACATGACAGAAGAAAATAAATACATATTAATGGGTTGATGTAAATACTGATAAAGTGTTTATATCAGATTGATATGAACACTGATATATGGCATCATCACTAACAGCGTCATCATTAATATAGAAGAACCTTTGAGAATTAGAAATAGCTAAAATAAGAAAAGGGGTAACCCTCTAGGGCCATTGTTACCCATATAAAAGGCCGCATCATAGTTCTTTCTGGACCCCAAGGACTCTGGGTATTTTGATAGGCTTTACGATGGTGTTGCCTAGTGCATTGCTGTGGAAGTCAGGCTTGCCCTCAGATCCCGCTTGGTAGTACAGGGTCCCATAGGAAAGAAAGCCAGATATGTTTGGCTTCAGTTCAATTTCCACTTCTACATATAGCCATAAAACTCAAATAGAATCTAAGGAAGTAAGATATTTTGTAAACAGGAAAGTAGAATTGTCATCTGTGCTGGTTTCACCCCAATAGTGGGAGCAAATATAATGATCCCCTTGCATCAAAACTAAATTTTCTCCTAAATGCTCCACCCAACATTTTGATCTGCCTGGAGTCCAGCAAAAACAAATGTGCACTTTTGGCCAATACAATTTCTTCTTTCTCCTTTCTTTTCTTCACCATCCTGTTTAAGAGACTGACAAATATTAATTTCCATGCTCAGGCACATCTTGTTCCTGAGACAGTCTTGCTCACTAAAACGGAATAAGTTATTATACAATAGTGTATTACATATTTCAAAGATGTTAAGAAACTAGATATTAAATTTTCTCATCCCAAAAAGAAATGATAATTATTTTATGTGATAGAAGTGTTAGGTAACACTACAGTGGTAGTCATATTGCAATGTATAAATGTGTCAAATCAAAACATTATACACCTTAAACTTACACAACATCATACAAGTTCTGACAATTAAGTTAACGAACTCATCCTAGAAAAACTGCTACGTACCTCATTGCTGAATATCACTATGGTCATCTGGGAAGTTCTCTCCTTCGGAAGCTATGCACCAATGCCGGTGTCTAGTCCACACTTCAAAGCAATTTTGGAACTCTTCTTTCTGGAATGGCCATCAGAGCTATTGCCGTATTATACTTGATGCCCTGAATGACATCAAAATGTCTTCTTTTCAATATTTCCTGTATCTTTGGATAAAGAAAGAAGTCATTGGGGGCCAGATCAGGTGAGCAGGGAGGGGGTTCCAATAGTTATTTGTTTACTGGCTAAAAACTCCCTCACAGACAGTGCCGTGTGAGCTGGTGCATTGTCGTGATGCAAGAGCCATGAATTGTTGGTGAAAAGTTCAGGTCATTTTCATTTAACTTTTTCATGCAGCCTGTTCAGCACTTCCAAATAGTAAACTTGGTTAACTGTCCAGTTGGTACAAATTCATAATGAATAATCCCTCTGATATCAGAAAAGGTTAGCAATATCATTGCAATAAGTTTGTGAACTTAATTGGCAGACCTCGTATTCAAACATTGTTTCAGGGAAAGGGACTGGAATATCAAAAACATATCCATGTAGACATCTTCATCTCAGAAACAAGGAATGTGTAATAATTTATTTGGCCAACAATTATTTAGCACCTGGTCTACTTATTGGATGATAAACAAGTATGGGTCAAACTTTTAAGAAAACATTTCTGAAGCTAAAAAAATATGACAAATTCTGGTTATAAAAGAACAGTTCTCCTTTTACTTATACAACAAAATTAGTTTAATTAATGTGTGAAGAAAGTGGAAAAGGGAAGTATATCTGATGGTAGAGAATTGTATCACAGTTGTCCTCATTTGAAAAGTTCAAACTTAACTTTACAATTCTAAAAGCTCCCAGTTCTAGAAATTGATTCTACTGAAATAAAAACATAATAATATAAGAATGTTTATTACAACAGAATTTGTAGCAGAAAACCACTAGAAATGATCTTGGCACCCAATAAGGTGACTCCTGCACTGTGGAGTCAGGTCCTGCACGACTTACTCACTATGGTTATAGCCAGCCCTTACAGCCAATCAGCCTGAGGGTCAACCACACCCACTGACATGCCAGCAGCAATTCAGGTCCAATTGCAACATAAGAGCACACACACCCCACACAGGGGACACCCCTGGAGTACCTAGCTTAGATGACCAGGGAGACTGCAACAATGGGTCACATAGATACTTTACACTTAATGCCACTTTTTCAAGTCTAAGAGACATAGCAGATCTATTGAACATATAGAAATAAACAGAGTGAGCCAAAATGAGGAGATAAAGAAACATGCCATAAATAAATGAATAGGACAAAACTGCACAAAAAGAACAAAACAAAATGGAGAAAAGCAATCTACAAGACACAGAGTTCAAAATATTGGTTATATGGAAGCTTCATAAACTTTGGAGAAGAATAAATGAACTCAGTGAAACTACAACATAGAGATAGAAAACATAAAAAGCAACCAAACAGAACTGAAGAATACAATAACTGAAATAAAGAATATACTAGGGGGAATCAACAGCAAATTCCAATCAGCAGAGGATTCAATTAGTGATCTGAAACACAAGGTAGAAGAAAAAACCCAATCTGAACAGCAAAAAGAAAAAAAGAGTTTAAAAATGAAGATAGTTTAAGGGACCTCTGGGACAACATCAAATATACGAATACTTGTATCATAGGGGTCCCATACAAAGAAAAGAGAGAGTAAGGGATTGAAAACATATGAAGAAATAACTGAAAATTTTCTTAACCTGGTGAAGGAAAAAGACATACAACGCCAGGAAGCACAGAGAGTCCCAAACATGATAACCCCCCAAAAGGCCTACAGCAAGACACATCATTATTAAAATGTTAAAGGTTAAAGACAAAGAGAGAATCTTAAAAGCAGCAGGAGAAAAGCAGTTAGTTACTGACAAGGGAGCTCCCATAAGACCAGAAGCTAATCTCTCAATAGAAACTTAGCAAGCCAGAAGGAAGTGACACAAAATATTCAAAGTAATGGAAATTTCAGACCTACAACCAAGATTGCTCTAACCAGCAAGGTTATCACTTCAAAACTAAGGAGAAATTAAGAGTTTCTTAGACAGAAAAAAAAAAAAAAAAAAAGAGCTAAAGGAGTTTATCACCGCTAAAGCACTATTAAGTAGAAAAGAAAAGATCAAACAAAAGTATGAGTAAGAAAATATAGGAACCAAAAACATTCTCACTGATAAAGGCAGACACTTAGTATAAGCAGTGGATTAACCAACTACAAAGCTAGTAGCAACGTTGAAAAGCCAAAAGTAGAAAGATCATGTGTAATTACAACAACAAATTAGTGGATACACACAAAAAAAGTAGTAAAAATAATGACACAAACATGGAGGGGGTCAGTAAAAATTGCAGTGATGTTAGAATGTGTTTGAACATCAGTGACCACCAACTTAAAATAGACTGCTATAAACACAGCTTGGTATGTACGAAGCACATGGCAACCACAAACCAAAACTCTATGAGATATACAAGAAATAAAGAGAAAAGAATCCAAACACAACACTGCAAAAAGTCATCAACATGCAAGAGAACAGAGCAAGACAATAAGAAAGGAGCAGAGAAGAACTATAAAAACAATCAGAAAACAATTAATAAAATGGCAATAGCTACATACCTATCAATTATTACTTTAAATGCAAATGGACTAAATGTTCCAATCAAAAGACTTACGGTGGCTAAATGGATTTTAAAAAAGCAAGAACTATACATATGCTGCCTACAAGATCCCTAGTTTAGATTAAAAGACACACAGAGACTGAAAGTTAAGGGATGAAAAAAGATATCTCATGCAAATGAAAATGAAAGAAAAAAAGCTGGCCTTGCAAAGCTTATATCACACAAAATACACGTTAAAACAAGAGCTGTAACAAGAGACAAAAAGGGCATTTCATAATGAAAAAGAGATCAATAAAACAAGAGGGTATAACCCTTGTAAGCATCTATGCACCCAACGTAGAAGCACCTAAATATATACAGCAAGTATTGACAGACATAAACAAAGCGATCAATAATAAAACAGTAATAGTAGGAGATTTTAACACCCCCATTGACATCAATGGAGAGATAACCCAGACAATAAATAAACAAGGAACATGTGGCCTTAAATGACACGTTAGACCAGATGAACTTATTGATACATTTAGGACATTTTACTCCAAAGCAGCAGAGTACTTTCTTTCCAAGTGCACATGGAACATTTTCCAGGAGAGACCACATGTTAGGCTGCAGAGCAAGTCTCAATAAATTTAAAAAGAATGAGTGTATCAAGCATCTTCTCTGTCCACAATGGTAAAAACTAAAAACTAAAAATCAATTACAAAAAGAAAACTAAAAAAACAAACACATGGAGGCTAAATAACATGCTACTAAACAATGAATGGATCCACAAGGAAATCAAGGAAGAAATAAAAAGATACCTTGAGACAAATGAAAATGAAAACACAATGACCCAAAATCTATGAGACACAGTGAAAGCAGTCCTAAAGCAGAAATTCACAGCAATACAGGCTCAACGAACAAGAAAAATCTCAAATAGACCATCTAACCTTACACTTAAAGGAACTAGAAAAAGAACAGCAAACAAAACCCAAAGTGAGTAGAAGGAAGGAAATAATAAATATCAGAGTGGAAATAGATGAAATACAGTCCAAAAAACCCCAAAAACAAAAACAAAAGATCAATGAAATCAAGAGCTGGTTCTTTGAAAAGATAAACAAAATTGATAAACTTTGAGCTAGACTCATCAAGAAAAAAAGAGAGAGGACCGAAGTAAATCAGTAATGAAAGAGAAGTGACAACTGACACCACAGAAATACAAAGGATTATGAGAAAATATTATAAACAATTATATATCAACAAATTAGACCATCTGGAAGAAATGGGTAATACAATCTTCCAAGAGAGAATCAAGAAGAAACAGAAAATCTGAACAAACCGATTACTACTAAAAAAATCGAATCAGTAGTCAACAAACTCCCAACAAACAAATGTCCTGAATTGGATGGCTTCACAGGTAACTTTTACCAAACATTCAAGAAGAATTAATACCTATTCTTCTGAAACTATTCCAAAAAAATCAAGAGGAGAAAAAGCTGCCAAATTCACTGTACAAAGCTACCATTACTCTAATTCCAAAAGCAGACAAAGACATTAATTAAAAAAAAAAAAAAAAAAAGAAAGAAAATTATAGGCCACTATGCCTGATAAACATAGATGCAAAAACTTTCAACAAAATATCCGCAAACCAAATTCAACAAAACATTAAAAAGATCATACACCATGATTAAGTGGGATTAATTCCTGGGAGCAAAGGTTGTTCAATAACCATAAATCAATTGTGATACACCACATAAACAAAATAAAAGAAAAAAATCATATGATCATATCAATAGATGCAGAAAAAGTGTTTGAAAGAATTCAGCATCTATTTATGATAAAAAAACCACACAACTCAGCACAGTAGGAATAGAGAGACAAACATTAACATATTAAAAGCCATATATGACAAACCATATGCTAACCTCATACTCAATGGGGAAAAGCTAAAAAGGTTATTCTTAAAACCAGAAACAAGACAAGATTATCCGCTTTTACCATTTTTGTTCAACATAATAGAAGTCCAAGCCACAGTAATCAAACAAGAAAAAAAAAAATAAATAAAACGTATACAGATTCGAAAAAAAGAAGTAAAACTTTCATTTGCAGATGACATGATTCTAAATATAAAGAACCATAAGGACTCCCCCAAAAAACTATTGGAACTCATAAATGAATTTAGTAAAGGAGCAGTATACAAAATTAATATCAGAAATCAGTTACATTTTTATACACCAATAATGTACTATTAGAAAGAGAAATTAAGAAAACATGTACAATTGCATCAAAAAGAATAAAATACCTAGGAATAAATTTAACTAAGGAAGTAAAAGACCTGTACTCAGAAAATTATAAGACACTGAAGAAAGAAACTGAAGAAGGTACAAATAAATGGAAGTATATACTATGCTCTTGGATAGGAAAAATTAACATCATTAAAATGTTCATAGTACCCAAAGCAATCTATAGATTCAGTGCAATCACTATTAAAATACCAATGGCATTTTTAATGGCACTAGAACAAAAAATCTTAAAATTTATATGGAACCACAAAAGACTCTGAATAGCCACAGTAACCTTGAGGGAGAAGAACAAAATTGAAGGTATCATGCTCCGTGATGTTAAACTATAATACAAGCCTATAGTAATCAAAAGAGCATGGTACTGACATAAAAACAGACACATAGATCAAGGGAACAAAATAGAGAGCTCAGAAATAAACTGCCTATATGGCCATTTAATGTATAACAAAGAAGGCAAGAACATACAGTGGGGTAAATACAGTCTAGTCAATAAATGGCTTGGGAAAACTGGACAGATAGATGCAAAAAAACAAAACTGGACCACATTCTTACGCCATATACAAGAATAAACTCAAAATAAATTAAATAATTAAATGTAAGACCCCAAACCATAAAACTCCTAAAGGAAAACATAAGCAGTAAACCCTCTGAAATTGCTCTTAGTGATATTTTTACTGATATATATCCTCAGGCAAGGGAAACAAAAGAAAAAGTAAACAAATGGGACTCCATTAAACTAAAAAGTTTTTGCACAGCAAACGAAACCATCAACAAAATAAAAAGACAGCCAACTGAATGGGAGAAGATATTCATCAATGACACATCTGATAAGGGGTTAATATCCAAAATTTATAAAAATACTCAAACAAGTCAGCAAAACAAAATAAAACAAAACAATTAAAAAATGGGCAGATGACCTGAATAGACATTTCTCCAAAGAGAACATACAGATGGCTATCAGACACATGAAAAGATGTTCAGCATCACTAATCATCAGAGAAATGCAAATAAAAACCACAATGTCAGTATGTCTATCTCAGTATGTTAGTATGTCACCTCATACCTGTCAGTACATCTATCATCAATAAATGAAAAACAACAAATGTTGGTGAAGATAAGGAGAAAAGGCAACCCTTGGTCACTGTTGGTGGGATTTCAAATTTGTGCAGCCACTATGGAAAACAGCTTGGAGCTTCCTTAAAAAATTAAAAATAGAACTACCTTATGACCCAGAACTACCTTATTTCTGGATATTTATCTAAAAAAATCAAAAACACGAATTTGAGCACATATATACACACCTATGTTCCTTGCAGCACTATTTACAACAGCCAAGATATGGAAGCAACCCAAGTAACCATCAATGGACAATTGGGAAAGAAACTTGGTGTACATATACAGTGGAATATTACTCAGCCATAAAAAAGAATGAAATCTTACCATTTTCAACAACATGAATGGACCTAGGGGGTATTGCGCTAAGTGAAATATGTCAGACAGAGAAAGACATTGATCTCACTTATATGTGAAATCTAAAGAACAAAATAAGTGAGCATAAAAGAAAACAGACTCATAGATACAGAGAAAAGAACTGATGGTTGCCAGAGAGGAGGAGGGTTGGGGAACTGCTGAAAAAGGTAAATGGATCAAGAAATACAAATTGGTAGTTACAAAATAGTCATGGGATTGTAAAGTACAGCATAGAGATTATAGTCAATAATACTGCAACAAGTATGTATAGTGCCAGGTGGGTACTAGACTAATTAGGGGGATCACAGCATAAATTATATAAATGTCTAACCACTGTGCTGTACATCTGAAAATAATATAATATAACATTGAATGTCAACTGTTACTGAAAAAAATAATTTTAAAAGATGATCATACATAAAAGTATATATCTGAAAAGCATAAAAAAAGAATCTTAGCATGTTGATTCATCTTGAATATCCACATTAATTTTAAATAAAAAAAATAGCGGGTCTATTTAGTTTCCTTCTGACCATTCTCCTTTGTTAACACTTAAATCAAATGTTTGTTTTTAGACAGTGCTGCAGTCTTATTTTTAAGGGTGGTAAGCATAGACAATTTACAGGAATTTTTCTGTCCCCTGGCAGCTTGACCACGTAATATATTCAAGCAAAGTTACTATGAGATACAAAAAAATAAGGCCATTTTCCTACTCATTGATGATTTGTGAAACTTAAATCTGATATGAAACTTAAATTTGATATGAAAACTATTTCATATCAAAATTCTTAATTGGGACAAAAATAAAAACAAAGTTCTTAATTGGGACAAAAAGAGAGACATTGAAAATCATAGACTGACTTTGTGCATTAAAACAATTCCTTATGTTTTTCCCTTCTGTAATTTTCACGATTAAGTTGTCATTTTTATGAAATGCTAGGACTGCTCATAGATTGACTGAGACTGTTGGCATCTCATAGGAAGGTATGATTTCAGAGTTTGTTGTAAACTGAGAGAAGTTAAAATACTAGGATCCAGAGGTGTAAAGTTTGATATTTTAAAAGAATCTTAATTTTTAAAAGTATCTAAATATAAAGTTAAGGGAGGCATCCATGGCAGGTTTCTTATACCATAAAAAAAAACAAACCACAAACAAACAAACAAAAAACATGTATTTTATTTCAATTAAAAAATGTGAACTAGAAGCTTAGTACCATCTTAGTCTTCATTTTCTAAAATTATATTCTGTTAAACACTTAAGCTCAGGAACCTATCCTGTGTGCCAGTATATTAATTCTTCTTGATCACAATATTGTGCACATAGAAAGTGTTCAGTACATATTAATTTAATGGCTACCAGAATTTAGTTATACAATTCTATAAATTTTTTATGACTCAGGCATGGTATTTTTATATTTAACTCAATTTTATATAGTTGTAAATATAAACAAAATTTAAATTGAAGAAGTGTGTTAATAGTAGCTTTTTAAAAGTTTCTATAAATCAATATATTAAATAAAGGATGGAAATTGAACAAGTAGTGTTGATTGCTTCATTAGAAAAGATATAATATATATCAAGTGGCTATAGCATATACTTGTCTGTTCCAAATTTATCAAGGGTTAGAGGGCATTCCTAATGATTAGCTATTTGGGGTCCATAAGGTCTATAGCCAAGGGTCCTCTAGGAGAAGGAAGAAAATTTTATACTATTTAAGTTTTCCAAAAATATTCCTCTCTTTTTCTTCTTCCTCTGCTTTCCTCTCCTACCCACTCATTTTTCTTTTTCTTCACTGTGAACCTGATTACAAATAACCCTTTCCTGGGCTGCTAGAATCATTTCTTTTCGTCTCTTTTTCTTCCTGCTCCTGACATAAAGAGTTGCCTTTTTTCTGAGACCAGCACATAGAATGGTGAGTAAATCCAAGTTCTGTGAATACCTACTCATGTCTGTGGTGCTAAATTCATAAAGTCTTTCATCCTTAACAGTGAAATTGGGAGAAAAAATGATTCCTCTATTTTTGTGGCAGGCTGCATTGCTAACATGAATCTAGAACCTTTTTCAGCTCTCTTGATTTGTCACAATTTTCTGTTTGGCAGAATGAAACTTTCCCCTTCATTTCAAGAAATGTGTCAAAGTCTCTGAAAATATGTCAAAGTCTCTGAAAAGTGGCACTACCAAAAAAAAAAAAATTGATGAATCAGAGACATATGGATTAAATTCCCTTAAAACACAAATGAGTTTAAAAATTAAGAAGTATATTTCTAAGTAAAATATTTTTTTGCTCGATCAGAAATGTTTGAAAAGTAGTTCAAGATGTTTGTCAAACCTGAAATTGCCCTGAGTTACCCATTCATTTTTAATTTAGGCAAAAATAAATCTTACCAGCTGAATGTTCTAGTTAGTAAACTTGGTAAGAAAAAAAAAATCAGTAATTTAACATAGAAGAAAAAATTTTTTAAATAAAGAAAGATTTTCTAACTTCATTGAGATATAAGTTACATATAATATTATATAAGTTCAAGGTGTGCAACATGATGATTTGATACATTTATGTGTTGCAAACTGATTACCAACATAGCAGTTAGGTAACACCTGCATCATGTCACATCATTGCCATTTCTTTTTTGTGGCGAGAACATTTAAGATCTACTCCTTTTAAAATATAATCATTAAAAGTAAAAAGCAATTACGTTTGTGAAAATCTTGCTGGAAGACGTGATGATTCCATTCTGGACTTTAGAAGTCACGGAGATCACACCCCGTATTATGTTTTGATAAGCTATACATAAACCCTCCTACTGCAGTGTGTGAAAACATATCTTTCTAAGTTTTTCATATTAGCTATTTCCTTTGAGAATATAGTCAACAAATATTATGGGATGGTGGGGATAACCATGTCAAGAGCTTTTTATTGAAAGAAAAAATTTTCCAGAGTAATGTTAGCCTTTAGTGATTATAAGGATTTCTATTTAGTTACTACATCACCTGGCCTTATAAATATTGGCCCTATCAATCTTGATGAGAGATTCATCCCATCCTAACAGATGGGTCCAAGACTAGGTAGTCAATAAATAAATGTTTTTGTTGGGAAGTTAAAGTTGATAGTAAAAATTTGTGTGAACTGTGTATAAATAACATATCTTTCCCAAAATAAATACCTTTTTTAGGTATAGAAGTCTGATGAAGTCAAATAGATGGAGGGAATGAAAATGAGAAATTGTTGGAAAGGGAAAAGAGGAGAGAAGAGACTCTTAAGCACCTTCTGTCAAAATTATGGTTTGGGGGCCAGTTCGGTTTAACTCTATACATTTTAATTGGAAAAAAACCTAAAAGTTGAAAATGGGAAAGGGCTTTATAAATTATCTAGGCTTGAGAAGCTTCCTCATTTTCTAATTTGCAGATGTTTCACTCTTTTGATTTAGTTTAGAAAATTATACAATAATAAGCACTGTGTATTCATCTTCCATTTCTGCCACAAATTTAGTGGCTTAAGACAATACAAATTTATTATCTTACAGTAAGACAGTAAGAAGTCAAACACGGGTCTCCCTGGGCTAAAATCAAGGTATCAGCAGGTCTGTATTCTTTCTGGAGGCACTAGGAAACAAACCATTTCCTTGCCCTTTCTAATTCTAGAAGCTGCTAATATTATTTGGCTCATGGTCTTTTTCTATCATCAAAGCCAAAAATACTGCATCATTTTGAGCTTGCTTACGTTATCATATCGCTTTCTTTTCTGCATCTCTCTTCCACTTACAAGGATGCTTGTGATTAACTGGGCCCACCCACATAATCCAGGATAATCTCTCTGTTACAGTCACATGTCAGTTAGCAATAGGGATCCATTCTGAGAAATATGTTCTTAGGTGATTTTGTCATTGTGCAATCATAGAGTACACTTACACAAACCTAGATGGTATAGCCTACTACACACCTAGGCTATATGGTATGCCTATTGCTCCTAACATAAAACCTGTACAACACATTACTGTACTGAATACTGTACTGAATACTGTGACACAATGTTAAGTATTTGTGATCTAAACATAGAAAAGTTACAGTGAAAATATGGTATAAAAGATAAAAATGATATGCTTGTATAAGGGACTTGCCATCAATGGAGCTTACAGGACTGGAATTGCTCTGGGTGAGTCAATGAGGGAGTGGTGGATGATTGTGAAGGCCTAGGACATCACTGTACATTATACACTTTGAAAACACTGTATATTTAGGCTACACTAAATTCATAAAAATAGTGTTCTTTCATCAATAAAAAATTAACCTTAGCTTACTATAACTTTATAAACTTTCTGATTTTTTAAAAACTTTTTGACTCTTTTATAATAACACTTAGCTTAAAACACAAACACATTGCACAATTATATAAAAATATTTTATGTCTCTATATCCTTATTCTATAAGACTTTCCTATATAATTTTTTTTTACTTCTTAAAATTTTGAAAAATCTAAGACATAAATACGCACATTAGTCTAGATTTACATAGGATCGATTATCAATATCACTGTCTTCCATGTCTTGTCCCACTGGAAAGTCTTCAAGGGCAGTAACACACATGGAGCTATCATCTCCTCACATAACAGTGCTTTCTTCTAGCATACCTTCTGAAGGACCTGCCTGAAGTTCTTCTTGAGGAGGTGTCACTCTTTTCAGAAATATGTCTATCATGGTTTGCTTGGTTTGTTTCTTTTTTTCATCACAAATTTGCCTATAACATAGATTTACCATGAACATTCCTCTCTATTAATAAAATCCTTTCAGTGTTGGGGCCCGTGACTTCAAATTATTTTAAGAAGCTTGTTGAGGTCTGAAAAAGCTTCTGCTAAACCCTTCATTGATAATTTTCTTGGGGGTTCTTATTCTTTTTCTTCTTCTGCAGTTTCCTCTTCTCTTGTCTCTTCTTCAGTTATGTGTTCCCGTTCCAGTTCCAACAACTCCTCATCAGTCAGTTCCTCAGGAAATATCTTTAGGAGCTCTTCCTGCATGTCATCCTCATCCACACACAGGCTAAAGTTGTTTGCCATCTCAAACACAGACTTGTTGATTTTTGCCAACTCCACATCCTTGGCAAATTATTTGACATCATAGATGAACCTATTGTCTTCTTCATGCCATTCATACACTCCTTGGTGACATCAGCTCAAGCGCAAGCAAGGTTCTTGATGCAGTCATCAATGTGCTAATCCTTCCATAATTGCTTCAGGGTTTTCTGTATCTTCCTCAGTTGCAGCACTAGCCTGGGCAAAGGGCCTCCCTAAGAAGTAGGCCTTAAGAGCTGCTATAACTCTTTGATCCATTGGTTGGATCAAAGGTGTTGTGTTTGGAAGGAGAAATATCACTTTGATGTTGGGATGAAGATCACCAGTAAAAGGAGGATATCGGGAGCAGTATTGACAATAAACAAAATCTTGAAAGGTATGTCATTCTTCAAAGAGTGTTTCTCCATCTCACTGGGCTAGCAATTCAGGAGGGCATCTTGGAAGAGGAATTGAGTCATTCATGACTTCTTATTGCTTCTGCAGTACACTGGCAATGAGTATTTACTGATACGATTGAAGGCCTTGGGATTCTCACTGTATCAGATTACAAAGAGTTTCAATCTTTAGCCTGCAACATTGTTCCCAGGCAAGAAGATTATCCTGTCCTTAAAAACCTTGAAACCTGGTATTGGTTTGACCTCCTTATAGATGAACATCCCTTCAGGTATCTGTTTCCAGAATAGGAAGTTTTCATTTATATTGAATATTTGCTCTGGCTAATCTAAATTGAAGAAATTTATTAAAATTCTTCACCTGCCTTTACATCAGGACTGACAGATTCACCATTGAGTTTTACATTATACAATGTGTAGCTATTGTTGAATTATTTACCCAGAATTAGCAGTATACTCAACATTGTAGTCATGTCTAGCCTTTTTTTCAATATTGCAAACAAATGTTTTGCTTTAGCCATGATTGTCGTGGTGCTAAGAGGGATAGCTTCTGTGTTTGGTCTTCAATTAAGATCATAAGAAGTATCTCTATGTCTGATACAGTTGCTTCTCAAAATTTTGTTAGCCTTGTTGCCTTAAATGGAGCAGATCCATTAACAGCTTCTGTCATTTTGTTCTTGTTCTTCAAGATCATAGCTGTGGTGGAATGGACAAGCCTGATTCACAAGCAATAACCATTACTGATTTTCCACCTTTGAAGGTTTTAATTTCATTTCTAGGTCAATTACTTGATGTGGCCTCTTACAGACAACATTAACAGTGAATTTTGTACTCTTAAGTACAATGATGAACACAGCAACATGAGATTAAATCAAGCATAGGAGAAAATGATCCAATCAGAGATGAAGTAAACATGAGATGTGTGAGGCTGCTGTCAGAGTAATACGGCACAATGTTTTACAGCAAATGATTTTTTACAAGTATGCTCTAAAGCATACTTTTTTAGAAAGTATGCTCTAAAATAATGATACAAAGTACAGTATAGTAAATACTAAGTAACATAATCATTTATTATGATTGTCAAGCCTTATGTACTATACATAATTGTATGTGTTATATTTTTATATGAAAGGCAATGCAGTAAGTTTGTTTATATCAGCATAACCACAAACATGTAAGTAATGTGTTGCACTGTGATCTTATAATGGCTGTGATATCCGTAGGTGATAGGAATTTTTCAGGTCTATTATAATATTATTGAATGCAATGATTGAAATGCATTCAATCATTGACTGAAATATTGTTATATCAGACATTACTGTATAAAGTTAGCTTATTAGCAACCTGAATTCCATTTGTAATTTTATCTCCCTTTGCCATGTAACATAACATATTTACAGCTTCCAAGGACATCTTGGGGGATAGAGTATGGAAATTATTTTGCCTACTACACACTATAATCTCATTTCTAGATAGAAGTTCAATGGGAGAGAGGGATTGGACTACTGTTTTGATGACAAACTTTTTTCTTCCATGTTTCTATGGGAGTAGAATGACACAATAATCATCTGCCACTTCTTGTAGTTCTGCTCAATGATATCCAAAACTAGAAATGTGTCTTTTCTGCTGCTTAGAGTCCAAACATTGGTTTACATTTAAGTCTGGTCAGGCCAGAGGATGAAATAAAAGAATCAATCAATTTTGTTACTGAGGGGTGACTATGTACCTAGAAGTGAACTCCTGACTAAAATTATTCATTTGTGTATTCTTCTGGGGATTTGAAAACCAAATCACCAAAATGTAGACAAAAGTGGATCCACATTATAACTGAGATGAAGTCATTATTTCAAGGAGGTCTTGAGTGTTTCTTGAACAAAAATGTTTGGCAATAAGAATAAAGAAATGCAGCAAATATTAACCTTTTAAACAAAAGATAGAAAAAGTGTTGGCCTTTATGAAAATATCATAAAAGTTGAGTATTGCAGTAAGCTCTAATCTCCTAAATTCACAAATGTAAAGTTTATGGAGGAAAACAAAACATTTAATTATTTTTGGAGGCACAGATAGTACTAAAAATAAATTAAATATAACAATTTTCCCAGTATATGCAATACAACTAAAATTATACAATCTTCAATTAATTTTTGGACATTACCCATACCAAGTATGAATTTGACTTTTTCATGCTTATTAATATTACCTAATTTTCTCACCTTATTTATTGTTTCTGATATCATGAAGTATTTAGGACAGTGAACAGCTCATTGATCACTTATTCTTTACAGGAAGATGAAATAACAACTAAAAATGTATTTATAGCATATAAAATTTAATATATTTTATATAATATATTAACAATAAATTTTAAAAATGTATTGATGAGTAACATATTGGTAAGAAAATATTGACAATAGACTTGAGCAAATATTTACCTCAATGTTTAGAGGATACATATTTGGCACCATATGTATACATATATATGTTTTGTTTTGTTTTTAATGATACAAAACTAGTAAAATTCTCTTGATGGGTTTCAACAAAGCCCAAGGGAATGTTGAATCTTACTCCATTCTGCTGTAAAGCAGGACAGGAAATATTTACACACTAAATGAGTGCAGTTCACCAACTTCATTTTTCCCCTTAGGTGATGCACAACCTTACTGAAATTATGATTTTAGAACTGAGTGGCGACTTTAAAACTATTTCTGGAAAAGTTGCAGGGATGACTTTGCATCACTTACTCTGGGAAAGAGAAGATGGAGTTAAAATTGAAGACAGAACATGATCTTAAATCACTGATTTCTACTTTTGATATAATGAAAGTCCAGTGATTAGTTTCAAAAGTCATTAGACTTAGTTACCAAAATTTTGTGAGCTTCCACCTCACCACCTCCTGCTCTTTAAATCTAAGAGTGTTCTACAGTTGTTAAGGATCAATTCTACCTGAGGGAGTGGCCTGGAAATTTTAACCTTGAAGAGCGTTTTTCTAATTATTTTGATTTGTTCTTGAGGGCACATACAGGAAAACACAATGAAAAAATAAAGCCTGGCAAATTTGAAGAGTTGAAATCATTATTTAGAGTCAGTTCTCCTTCCATCACCATATATTCGATCCCCCTTACCCTCATCTCCCACCCCCCACCCCCCACCCCCCTTACCCTCTGGCAACCACCAAACCATTGTCTGTGTCTATGAGTTTCTGTTTCTCATTTGTTTGTCTTGTTCTTTTGTTGCTTTTGGTTTATATACCACATATTAGTGAAATCACATGGTTCTCTGCTTTTTCTGTCTGACTTATTTTGCTCAGCATTACACTCTCAAGATCCATCCATGTTGTCACAAATGTTCCTATATCATCTTTTCTTACCGCCAAATAGTATTCCATTGTGCATATATACCACAACTTCTTCATCCATTCATCTATCGAAGGACATTTTGGTTGTTTCCATGTCTTGGCCACCGTTATGTAATTTTACTAACAATTGTCACCTCAATAAATTTAATATAAAAAGAAAAAGAAATCATTATTCAAATATAAGGTATTACTTCCTTCATCAAGTTTTTTTCCCAATAATTTCATCAGGATAGTTTTACAATTTGTTTTAGTAATATTTTCTGCTTTTCCTAACATCTATCTATCTCACAACCACAAAAGTATTTTGGTAAATGAGTGCTTTTGTTATTACAGTTACAGCTTTGTAGTTAGTTTGTTATGTATATCATTTAAGCATGTGAGTCCAAGTGGAAATAATAACCATACCATAATTTTCTAAACTCCTTTGTCATATATTCTCTCATTTGATCTTCAAGAAATCCCACAGCATAGGCAGAACATCCTGATCCTTTCATGCCATTCACTCTGCCTGATTGGTATTTCAACAGCCTGATGCCCTCCTCCCCTTGTATGCTGCATGCTGCTGACTTCTTAGTGTCTCTCGTCAGCCTAGAAACCTTTCCTGAGTTTCTGAATCATGTGTTCAGTTTTCTGCTAGCATGTATAGATGGATATTCCACAGGCACCTAAACTCAACATGTTTGAACACTCATCACCCTGTCTATCACACCAGAGAGCTTTGCTTCTGTCATTTTTGGGACAGCCCCAGTGAGTCCTCTGTCCTTGACTCTTCTCTGTTTTTGCAGATTTTACTTCTCAAATATTTATTGGCTCCTCTCCAAACTCTTTCTCCAAGTTCACTGCCAAGAGACTCCCTATGACCTCCTTTAAATCCAACCTTCACAGAATTATTTCAAATTTAAATATGACCATAGCACCTTCCAAAAGGTTCTTTATTATCTCCAGAATTAAGCGCTAGTTCCTTAATGAGAGAGATAATACTCTCTACAAGCCATCCCACACACTCTTCCAGCACTTTTTTCCCCTACTCAACTTAGCTGGAGTTGAACAGTGTTGTTTTGTCTCATCACTTGACACTTTTTACACCTTGGCAACATCAAATCACTTGAGCCCCTTAAAAGGGCACTGCTTCCTAGTGTTTTTTCCTTCTTGAACTGGTTCAATCCCATTTTAAGTGAAGATTCCAAGTCTTATTTCATGTGTGACCTCCTCCCGGAAGCTTTCTCTAATCCCTTTCACGTATCAGCACCTGTCCTTTATGTCCCCCCAAACATATGTTCATCATTACAAATAAACACAGGGTCATGTTGAACCTGAGAATTTCTTAAGAAAAATATCTGGAAATATCTGGAGTCTTTCTATTTCAGTGTCTTTGTACTTTTTAGAGCATGTGTAAATGTTATCAAATTGAATGAATAGGTAAAAGAGACTAGAATATAGGCATTTCAATTTTGGGGTAGTTTTAGTTACATCATGCTGCCCCTAGCACTGATCCTATCTACTTTAAAACCCAGATAAGTACTGCAATTTTGGTAGGACAGAAATCACTAGTTTCAAATGTTACATCTTCATAGTTTGATACCACATACAATAAGAATTTTCAATAAAAATTGATTGCTCTGGTAAAGTGTGCATATTCTGCCCACTATTTTCACAGTTCTGGGTCCAAAATCATTGTAATAAAGTTTCTACTTTAGTATTTATCAAAACTATAAAAGAAATGTTGCTATTCATGGATGTATTAGTGCAACAGGGCCCAATGCTGCTTTCAAAGAGTATTTTCTTATACAGAGACATTTTATAGTCAGGCAATCATCTTGTTAAACATTTCCTACAAAATTTTAAAAGGCACTAATCACTCCTCTACAATTAAGCTTATTTCAACCCTTTCACTGTAATTCTTTTTCTTTAATCAAGGGTTTATTATTGAACTGTTAATGTGAAAGTTGAAATAAAAAATCTTAGCCCAGGAATGAATTCTAATAGCAGTTATAGAAAACCCTGAGAAATTCTAATGTTTTCCTATGAGATTTATATTAGGATGTGGGTTTAATTCGCTCACCACTACACCCTCCCCCCATTTCTTTTTCCTGTAGAATGATTTGCCTTACTTAAGGGAGACAGAAGTTTTCCTCCTGTTTTTAAGGATATCCTTTATCTACTGCATTTGGTTTTCCTTGGTATGAATACAAAAGCACGATTATTTTATTAACCTGGAGGGAGCAAATACAGTTGGCCTGAGGATGTTTTCTGTCTTTTCTACATCACTAAATAAATAGAAGTGTGGTTTTGACTTCTGTAAGGAAAAAGGACCAGAAAATAATTTTATCTTGCCAAACAAATCAACCAGCTCTTATATCTCCCAAGAATTTCACCAATGGAGAAGAGTTTAAATTCAAGGACAACATGTAAGTTAATAACAAGTTAGACAAATTTTGGCTTTAAAATGCACTAATTTGGTATAAAACGTTATAGTTTTAAAGCAAATCCATGTATAATTGAATTTGCTGCATACAAAATTCTATGAAAAATCTGAGGTACTTAAACCTTCTACTACGTCCTGACTCCCTCTTCCCTCTCCACTGCCACTGCCTTAGTTCCAGTCTCAGCCATCTGTCACCTTGATCAACATATTTCTATCACCTCATGTCATCTCTTGCCTCCGCCAATCAATTTTTCTCATGACAGCTGAGAGATATATGCTTTTTTTTTTCTTTTGTATGTTGTTTTTTTTTTAAATTAAATTTATTGGGGTGACAATTGTTAGTAAAATCACAGAGAGATATATGTTTTTAAGTGAGTATATGTTTTTAAATTAGAACTCTTAATGGCTTCATTCATTTTGGGTTTTTTACGATAAAGAATAAAGCTGTTACATGAGTGATAGGCATTATTATTTGCCTAGCCCTATATGAGTCCCTATCTCAGTTTTCCCTTACCCACCTCCTCCAGAGATCTGGGAAAGCTATATACTCACTTCTTTAGACTTCTTTGCCCTTACAGCTAAAGGGATGCATGTTACAGATTTCTGATCAATTAAGTATAATTGGAAATCTGCTGAGGACTGAGAAGACTTTTGTTTTTATACATGAATCTTAGTTTGTTAACCTGCCTTTTTGCAATGGACTAAGATAATAACACTTTAGATATGCCAGACACTGTGCTAAGCTTTTTAAATTCATTACCTCATTTAATTTTTTTAAGCAAATCTACAAACTATTAATACCAGCTGAGGAAACTCAAATGAGGAAACTCAATCTCTAAGACTTCCAATAACATGTTCACTGTCACAGCTGACTATAGAGAGAAAATAAAGTAAAATATACTTTCAAGCTTCAAGAAAACCAAAATGTATAAATGAGAAAATTATGATCATTTGAAAGCAATGTGTGATAATGGCCAAAGATGTAATTAATAATAATAATAAACATTTTAGGATTTTAAAAAAATCCTTTGGAATTCTGTCTGAACCATGATCACTGGTTAAGAGCTGAGTAGAACAGAAAGAGAAGACGTTAGTCTTCTTAAAAAGGAGTTACATGACTAAGATCGGGAGTGAACAACATAAGTTCAAGTGACTAAGGAGTCTAACTGAATTATGGAATGGATTTCTGTTGGGAGAAATAGGATATAATAGTGGGAAGGATGTTTGGGTGCAGTTCAATGGTCTCCGGTGCTAAACTAAAATGTTTGACCTTTACCCTTAGTGATGAGAACCACTTGAAGAGTGCTTTGTACTGGAAGATGACATCATGCAAACTGTTCTTAGTAAGATTAATTTGGTACCAGTACACTGGATGGACTGGGAATAGGCAAGATCAGAACAAGGCAGTCCACTCCAGAATGCATGCAGAACTGAGAAAAGGAAAAAATGATGTGGATAGAGACAGAAATGTCAAGAAGGAAAAGATTTTATTTATAAAGGCATTCACATACAGTTATTGATTCTGTTCAGTGCAACTTTTTCTCTTTAAAGAAAAGTTTTTCCCATGAAAAGGGGAGACCACCAAGGAGGCCCCCCATTTGTAGACTTGGACTCCAAAGGAAATATCAGTTAATTATACCTCATATCCATCCATTTTATTTCTACTTTTACTTTTCTGTGTGTGTTCTGACTTACTATCTATTTTTTCTTTTTCTTTTTCATTTATTCATTTATTCAATGAACTTATTTTATTTCTGTTAAAGGCCAAGCACAGACCTAATGCTGGAAATTTATCATTAAATGAGAGAGAGAAGGCCTCAGCAAAAATGGAGCTTACATTTCACTGTTGAAAGACAGTAACCCAATAAATGAACACATCCACAAGGAAAAGGGCAGATAATCAAAATAAGATAATGTTGCAGGCAATGACTGGGGGAAATTTAGGCAGACTGTTAAAATGGCCCTTCAGTGGAAGTGAAGTTTAAGAAAAGATTTGAGTGATAAGAAACAAACAGTCATACAAAATATTTTTTTAGCGTTCTAGATATAGGACATAGCTAGCACAATGGCCCCAAGACAGAAATTAACTTGGCTTATTCCAAGAACAAAAAAGAGGCAGTTGGGCTCAAATGTGGTAAGACACAATGAAAGTGGAAGGAGATAATGTTAGAAAGGTAGAAAAAGGATGAGATAATGTTGTTTAGGCCACTGTAATGAGTTAGTGTTGCCATTTTAATGAGTTACAGTGTTACTCTATTTGGGAAGGGAAGCAATTGGAAAGTTTCTAAGGGGAATGTGAGAAAAGACCTAATATCCATTTTTAAAAGATCACTCTGCCTGCTCTCTTGAGGATTGATCATAAGGGCAAGAGGAGAGGCAGGGAGATCATGGAGGTGTCTATTGCTGTAGTCCAGCTGAGAGATTGCTAGTGGTGGGGTGAGGAGCACACTTGGCTAGAAGTTAACAGTGAATAGGTGAGAAGAGCTGGGAGTAGGGATGTGTTTTGAAGGCAGAGTTGGAAGCATTTCCTGATGGGTTGGATGTGAATGAGGCAAAAGCCTAGTGTTTTTGATGAGCATAAATGATGGAACTAGGGAAGGGAAAAGAGTGAGATTTGGCTGTGTTAAATTCATCTGTTAGCTCCATTTCTTAGATTTTAGTCTGACTTGTTCCTCTTTGCATAGAAGGGTGATAATGAGTAACTCCATAATTGGACTTTTTGGGAAACCTGGGCTGACTGACAGGTAGAACTTGGTAGCTGGGAGACTAGTGGGGCAAGATAGCAAGGGTGTTTGATATATTAAAGAGAACTCTAAGATGTTAAAATTTAGGGATATTTTAGGTTTAGGTTTGAAGAACAAAGTTGCTATTGATAGGCATTTGAACATCGAGAAAAGTGGCTAGTAAAAAAAAATACTGAGTTTGGATTTGCTATATTATTTGAGAGCAAAGCAGAGAATTGCCATGATGATACTGTGCATGAGTTAGAAACACATTAGTGTATAGGGTCCTTTATTCCTGAACTTACAAAAAAGCATATTGTGGAGAGTTAGTATGGCGGCTAGAGCCACAGATCAAGAAATCCACATAAAAATAGAGCTTTAAAAATAGATAACTTTAGGGAAAAAAAACTTTAAAAATAGATAATTTTTGAAAGTTCTTTTGTACCAATTTAATTTAATTCCTTGATGTTAGCTTTCATATATCAATAAGAAACTTTACAGAAAGATTCACCAGCAAGCTTTAAATAGGAAGCAATTAAATGATGAGCCACCTCACAGAAACACAATATTAATGTGACTTTTGAGGACCCACCTATTGCATTAAGTAAAATATAACTGTCTAGGGAGTTGTATTGTTTTCTGAGGGATTTTGGACAAATGCTTCCTGATTTGTTTAGAGATTTCTGGAGGAGAAACAGGGGATGTACTTTATTTTCATGGGTTGATTAATGTACTTTGTGGTTTTTAATTTTCAGGAAATAGCTTTTGCAAAACAAAAAAGGTTCTTTTAAAATCAAAATTGCCTTCTTCACCTTGAAAAGGAAACATCAGAAGAGTTACAAAAATTTACCATAAATGAAAATTTATTTCATTTTCTTTACAGATTATTTTGAATCTGCTTTAAGAAATGCATATGTCTTCTTTAAATATATTGTGGAAATTGTTCATTGAGTGTTGTGAAAAGAAAGTTTAGTCTTGTTTCCTAAGCAGACATTTTAACCTGACAGTGCTAAATGGGGAAGAATTATTTTGTATTATGGTGTATATTTTGATAGAGATCCTAGAACAACTGGTTATTTTCAGTCATTTTCTCACTGTGGGAAGACACTGCTGCTGTATGAAGTAAGGGAGATAAAACCTTGTTATCTATGCAAAATTAGAAAAAAATAAAAAGGCACCATAAAGTTCAGGAGGAAAATTTCATATTATTTAAGAAAAACAACACATTTTCTGTTCGTAAAATGTGCATTTCAAAATGTGTGTTCATGTGACATTCATGTGACAAAAATAATAAATCTATAGCAGTATCAAACCCTGAAGATCCAAGAGAAAACCATTTTAATGTCTCTGACTAGGTACAATTTGTGGCCTCCCTACTTATGTTCATGACAGAGAATCTGGACATTTAACAGGTCTTTTCTGAACTTATAGAGCACCAGACTACTTGATAGCTGATTCAAATCTACAATCATTTCATGGTGAAGTTTCTGTGAATTCACTGTGCGGTTTGCTCTGAGGCCATGAGAAACACATCCATTAGGTACAATTCTGGTTGTGCACAGGTAAATGGTTTATAGGCTGTTAGCCCGTACTGCTGGTTTAGATTTGAGGGATTACTCTACAAGAACAAGGCAGGTTCTATTTTTGACATTTCAGCAATGAGACCACTTGTACATTATGGCCTGATTTGATTTACCGTAAGAAAATAAGAGTGCTGTAATTTGTAAAAGACATTTATTACACAAGTCCAAAAATTGAAACAAAAAAAAAAATAAAATGCTTAGTGTCTCTGTCCATCCCATCTGGTTTTATTTTAATCTCACTCTAGTCATATGAAATTTTGCTTAGCTGCCTTCATTTTCTTAGTCAATCTTGATTAATGGCCTTCAAAGTAAAAATAATTGGCCTGCATCAGGATTGTTTTATAACTCTTATTCACAAAGAATGTGAAAGGCTGGAAAATGAGCCTAAACAGAAGGAATGCATTACATTCGTCTTTGAGAAAGAGCAGTCCCTCAGTTGTGTTTCACTGTGTATTTTTATAACAGGCGCCTCCTTGACCGTCTATGATATTGCAGATATGTAGTGCCAAAAGCTTATGTATACTTTGTCAAACTGACCATGGCAGCTCGACATCTCCAAACAGCCACACATGTGAAGGCAGAACTCACCCAGGCCAGCCCTGGAGGCTAGAGAATTTTAAAAGTAAATTATCAGGAAAACTGAGGCCATGAAACTCAGAAGTTAAAAACAGGCAGGGGGCTAATTGTCTCTGAAGTTTAAATGACTTGTTTATAAAAGTCTTCTCCAGCATTTGTACTTCCCCCCCCCTTTTTTGAAAAGTGTGTTCAGCTTGAAAGGAGTTGGGAAAAATGCAGGCACAGTGTGATCATTGTAGATTTGGAATTGCGCTGTTTCCTTTCAATGCCCCCACTTCTGGGAGAGCTCACCAGCAAAGGGTGTCAGAAATAAATTTGAGTTCAAAAAAAATAAAAGAAAAAAAATTCTGAAAAGATATTCCTTTATTACGTGAACTTTTTATACATGGATGTATGGTGTCTCTTAAAAAGTCAGTCATTTTATGACTGTACTGATTAGAAAATTAACATCAAGAACTTCCCAGCTTTTCAATGAATGCCAGTCTTAATTACCCAGTGATTTTTCAGGGACATCATATGTTCTCATTTTGGTATTTTAAAAATAATTAAAAGTCCCCCTGAATCTTTGTCGGCTATAATTCAATACAAATAACCTGTTGATTCCACCAAGACCACTGTCCCCACCAAGCTAGCGTCCAGCCAACACCCCTGTGAGAACCATTATTTTCCCTTTCACACAGCCCCAGAGATGGATTACGACCTCAGAGAGGTAGACAAAAAGGTAGAAGGGGTGGGGGACGTTTACCTGATGAAAAATTTTCCTGATGGAAAACTTTTGGACAGAATAGTATAACTACAGTAGAGCCTTGACTGAAGACCTGTAATGTTCCAAATGTTTTCATAAAAGGAAACTAAGTTCTTTTTCAGTTGGGAAGGTTGGATCCTTATATCAAGGTTGTGGCCAAGGTAAAAATCAGTTTGAGGATTCCAACTCAGAATCCTTCAATCTCCCCACATTTTGTGTTTCTTCCTGGCAGCCTTTCTGGGACTCTCACTTTCACGCAGGCCTCTCAATCCTTTCCCCTTCCTACTTAGCATCCTCTGTCTTCTCAGCCCTCCCCTTTCTTTTTGTGTTCCCTGAGCCGTCTCCTCCTCGCAACGCTTCTTTCTCCCTTGCCCCAGAGCCCAATCATCTCTCAAAAGATGTGACTGGGGTTTTCTTGCTTGGGGACTTTGAGTTCCCTTTTTCCACACATCATAGGATAGTTTCATTTTTCAGAACAATGGGGTAATCATATAATTTCCCAGTCTAACACACCCACTCATCCATCCCCAGCACACACACACACACACACACACACACACACACACACACACACACCACATTAACCCATAATCTAGTCTGCATGCTATATACTTACACAGTGTGTTTATTTAATTAGAAATGTATCACAATAATTCCTGACATTCATTTGCTGCTTTCTGCATATGTGTCACTGCACTAAGCACTTTAGAGTTCACCCAACACCCAGTTTATGCTAAACTAACAATATTTCAATATATTATCTCTGTTAATCTTTATAACAGTATTAAGAAATGCATATTTTTGTATCCTCATTTTACAAGTGAGTGAATTTAATCTTGGTCATAGATTTATGGGATTATCTAAGTGACTGTTTTAATTTAAAGCCCTTTCTCTTAACCTCTACATCATGGCTTCTAAGCTTGTCACTATTGACATTTTGGGCAGATAATCCTTTGCCGTGGGAAGGGGAGGTTGTCCTGTGAATTGTAAGATGTTTAGTAGCCTCCCTGACCTTTACCCACTAGATGTCAAGATCACCCTCCCTGACTACCCTACCCCCAAGTTAGTGTCAACCAAAACTGTCTTCAGACATTGCCAAACGTCTTCTGGAAGAGAAAATCACTGCTCCACATATAGCCACTGCACAGAGATTTTTTTCACCTACCTGTACAACTTAACTGATCTAGACAAAGCTCTAACTGATCACCAAGGCTTGTTCAACACTGATATAATCTCAATTATGGTCAATCCCAAGAAATGGGGAAGAGATAGCAAGGGCTTCTTGGAGAGGCCCTGCAGAGAAGTCCAGATATGAGAGTAATTACCACCCTCCCCAAGAAGTTTGTCAGAAGCCAGGTAAGATTTCTGAAAATGAAACTAATGACAATGGGTGAATTATTACACATTCAAATTTATGAAGTCAGTGGAGGATGACAGGTTCCCACCCACCCTTCCAGGAAAAGTGTGAAACAATATATGACTGACTTCATGGATCTTGAATTGGGTGTAGGTAAGTGACTGGCAGCTTCCAGATCCTGCTATTACATTTGCTCCCATTCTGAGCTGTGTTGACCCGTAAGACTTCTAAGTCTCTTCTGCATCAACCTATCAGGACTGTAAGCACCAGATGCCAAGCTAACACTTTTGTCACTTTTGAACTCCACTTTCTGTGGATTCTAACTCCCTAACTTTAAGTCTCCAGTTCTCAGTTTGTATTTTCACAATTGCAAGAAATGGGTCCACTTTCAAAAAGGAGTTCACTTATCAAATCACACTCTGAGGCTTTGATTCACACATGTCGAACTCATGGACCACTTTCTTCATATAATCTCACAGGTACATATTTTAGTTTCTTAACTATACCCCATTGTCATAGGGTAGAAAGAATATCAGGCTTGCTGCTATGACATGGAAAATGGTACTGGACCTCTGGCTTAATTTGAAACTGCCATCTGACCTAGTCTTTAGGATTGGGGAGAGCTCACAGAAGGAAAGCAGATCTTAGCTGTGATCTGATTGATGATTAGTGGAATGGACGGAATTGTATTCCCCAAAATCGTATTGAAGCCCTATCTCCCAATATGACTGTGCTCGTATTTGGACATAGGGCTTTCAAGAAAGCAAATAAAATTAAATGTGGTCATGAGGTAGGGCTGTCACCTGATAGGACCACTGTTCTTTTAAGAAAAGGAAGACACACCAGAGGTTTCTCTCTGCATATGCACAGAGGAAAGGCCACATGAGCACACAGCAAGAAAGTGACTGTTGGCAAGCCAGGAAGAGAGACCTCACCAGAAATCGACCCTAAAGCCACCTGATCTTGGACTTCCAGCCTCCAGAGTTGTGAGAAAATAAATTTCTGTTATTTAAATCACCCAGATCTATGATGTTTTGTTATGGCAGCTCTAGCTGACTAACACAACTAGAAACGAGCCAAATAAAGTAAGAGAGAGAGGGTTTGGGGCTCAAGTTGGAGGAGAACATGCCTGGAGTGAGGAAGGGGAGTGTTTCTCTCCAAGTGAAAACTTAGCAAAACATTGTCCCATACATTGTGTTGTTAGTTCATGCAACATCTGCCTACCAGCCCCTACTTATCAAATCATGCCACCACTAATTTGATGATAGAATAGAAATGGTCTTTTCTTGGGTCAAAGCAGAAAGTATGATGTACGTGGTAAATGTTTGCACCCCTCATGTAGGTTTGTCTCCAACTTCAGTGGTATACTGTGCATGATTACTAAAGTTGGATAACATATTTTAAACAGTAAAAGACTTTACAGAGAACCAGTGCTTAGTAAAGGGTGAGGTGAACAAATGAAAAATATTACCTAATTTATTTAGTCTGAAGCCCTGTAAATCATATTCTAATGCTAATAAGTTTTAAATTTGCAGAAACCGAATCTTCAAGCTGTTTATACTCTTATCAGTTTAACCACGCATCAAGCAGCATACTCCTTTAGGAGACTTAAAACAAACAAACAAACAAACATTAACAGCATTATTTCAAACAAAGAACAAATATTATAATTGTCTTGTTGTTTCAGAGTTAACACCTTACATGCTCCAGAAAAAACAATGGAAGCAAAGGAACATCATCATCCTTACTTTAATTACTGACACTGCTATGCCTTTATAGGTAAATTAAAATAAATGGTTGACATGTCCAATAATTTTGACAACTACAGAATGTGAAGACAAATAATAGGACCAAAACTTTACTTCTTCAGGTGAATTTTGCATGTTTTTAGGGGTCTAAGTAAATTAGACGTAGTATGTCCTTTCCTCCTTCTCTTTTATCCTTCTGCTCATTGTCTCTATACTCTCTTCCAATCCCTACTGAAGAAATATGTTGTGATCTTTTCATACAATATGCAGCTATATGTTCTTTCTTACATAAACATTTTGCAATTCAACGAGGAGAATGGGAGATACATCTTGCACGCTTATCAAGCGCTGCAAGAACTTTAGAGATTACTGCCTGCCTAAGGATTCCAGTTTCCTAGTGCTTATGCATAAGAAATGATTTATGCAAACATTGTAACATTTACAAACAGCATGTGACATGAGTCGTTCCTAGTTCATAGAAGGTTCAGATATGCAGCCTATTTTCTGCTAGTACAAAATCATTCATCTCATCAAGTTCAAAATGTATCATCTCAGCTTATAATGTTGTCAGTATAAAATGTCATAATGTGGTACTCAATTTGAACAGCAAGATGGATATTAATCTCAAAGGTTTCTGTGTATTGCTGTGGTGAAATTGTATAATGTGCAGCAGCATTAGAGTGTTTGTTTGGTAGTCTTTACATCACACACTATATCCATAGAGGGTAAACATTTTGTCATATTATATATAGTCTACTAATTTTCCTTTATCTAGAATATTTATACAGTCCCAGTGGTATAGTATGCATTCTAACTTGAATTGGATAATATATTTAGAAAGAAAAAAGTCTTTACAAAGAACTGCATCATCAGAGTATAATGATAACATGCATATTTACATAATGATAATGCACATATTTACTGCCAAGCATGTTTGTTTTGTGTTAGCATTTGTAGCAGGGAATTACAGAATTACAAAAGGGCATTATTGTAGTAGGATGGTTATTGGCAGTGAAGAAAGAATTGGAAACAAGCATATTTTAATTAATGAAAAAAAATGATCAATGTTAGTTGTTAAGTTCACATTCTTATGAGTACAAATAAGCATGTGCCCAAACTCTTTACTTTTTTTTCTGATTCTGAGACATGGGTAATCTTAAAGCAAGTAAAACTCTTACATGATTTTTTTGGCAGCAAACATCAAGAATTAAAAACATAAGAAACATCTCTGTTGGCTATATATGCATTCTTAACACACAAATGTTTAAGGAAAGCCACCATTGGAATCATTAACTCCAAGATGTGAAAATCTGCATTTTTTTCTTTTGCATCCAAAACTGTGAATTTTAATTATATGTCTAAGAAAGCTTGGAAACTTGCAATTTAAAAAAAAAAAAAAGTTGGGAGATGTTATTTTGTGATTTGTCATATGTTGTCTGAACTTTTTATAATAGAAAAGAGTCTCCGAAGACCCTTTTTCCTCACTTCTTTAACAAAGGCATGTCCCAGTTTATTAAAAAATCATACACAACAATACTGCTTGCCAGGTTTTACAGCCTAATGAATATTTGGTGCAGCGCACAAAAATTATCTGGAAAAATGCCTGAAATTTCCCTGTCACAGATGTTTCAACAGAAGGTGCTTGCATGCCATTCGTTAATATGGCACCATACGGGACACAGTCTGACCACTGCAATATAACCAGTAAGTAACACACACAGCGTGTATAGGGCTGCGCCAAATTCTCCGTCTGTTGTGTGGGATTCGTATCCCATGGATTGAGACGTACCTTGATGAAACTGCATTGTCATAGAATGATAATATTTGTGTACCACCATGCACAGAAAACATCCTATCAAAAAGTCCATTGACATATTCAAAGTGTTTCTTGGCATTGTAGTTGGTTCGAATGGATACGAATATTAGTGTTTAGGGTACTATCCTCCCCTCCCCCACCCCCGTCATGTGCCAATTTAAAGGAGTAACTCCTTGGACAGAAAATTACTTTTCAAAGAATATTAGTTGGGTTATCATAATTAAAAGTCCATGTGCAAGTTGCTTCATCTGTATATGGAAGGCAAATGTGCAGACTGCCTTAGTTTATTCTTTGCCGTAAACTGTATATAAGGAAGTGACCCAATGCTCACTCTTTTCGAAATAAAAGGAATTTATTCATCGTTGGCAGAGGTTGACAAAAATAGAGGCACATGTAAGATGCTACTCACATACACTGAATTTTTCTACTCAGCCCAGATAATTCTTGCTGGATAAGACTATCTGGAGCAACACTATTCTCCATTCTAAAGACCATATTTTCAGCTAACTAGTCCATATTCCATACTCATATCGCACTGCTATATCACACAAATAATGTACTGGAGGGTAGGGAGATGATTCGAAGTGAGCAGAAGAATCATTTACCCTGCAGCTCCTAGTCATGGATGGGTGCTGATGGGATGTATAAACATAGTCACTATATTTTTTGTTTCTTAGATTATTGTTTGGCTGCATTCGAACACCTAAAATACACTATAAAGTTTTTGAATTGTACATTTTATTTTTATTTTTTAATTATTTATTTACTTTTGTCAGTCACAGTTGACACTCAATATTATTTTACATTAGTTTCAGGAGTACAGCATACTTGTTAGACATCTATATAATTTAGGCAGCGATTCCACTGATTAGTCTAGTACCCACCTGGCACTATACACTACAATTTTTGTAACTCCGTTTAGGCACTTATATTCTCTTAACATGTCAGGAAGGCTCAAAACATCAAAGTGACTTACACTGCTCTCAAACTCTGAGAAGCTCTATGCTTTGGTTGCACTGTTTCTTTCAAAACAATAATTAATGTATTTGATTATGCTATTTCATTCACATCCTTGACTCTTTTGAGGAACACATGCTAACACTTTTTAAAAATATGTTATTTTCTCTTTTTGGGGAAAAAAGCTTTAAATGCTTCACCGTGATAATCAAATTAATATCTCCATAAACAAAAATATTATAGTAAGACTTAGTAGAAAATTTAGTTGAAAATTTTCATAGATTCTTTCTTCTCTTCTTTCTTCTCTTTATAAAGATTTTGACATTAATACTAAGGTGGAGAGATTCTTTTGACTATGTTGTTTAAATAAATTACTGTTTATTGTTACCATTAAATACTTATTTCCTCAGTGTGTTTAAGTTATATAAATATATATGTATACATATACATATATATATATATATATATATATATATATATATATATATAGTCTTTTAATCTTTGCATCAACTTATAAAGTTAGTATCTCCAATTGTTGATAAGAAAACTGAGGATTGATACTGTTAAAAGTCTTGTCCACCACCTCACACCTGTTAGAACGGGTATTATCAACAAGAAAAGCAATAAAAAGTGTTGAGACGTTGTGGAGAAAAAGGAAATCTCATACACTGCTGGTGGGAATGAAAATTGGTACAGTCACTACAGAAAACAATATGGAAATTCCTCAAAAAATTAAGAACAGAATTACCATATGACAAAGGAATCATTCTTTTGGGTATCTACCCCAAAAATATGAAAACATTTATCCGTAAAGATACAGGTACCCCTCTGTTCACTGCAGCATTATTTACAGTGGCCAAGACATAGAAACAACATAAGCGTCCTTTGATAGATGACTGGATAAAGATGATGTGGTATATATATACAATGGAATATAACTTGACATGAGAAAAGATGAAATACTGCCATTTGCAGCAATATGGATGGAGCTTGAGATAATCATGCTAAAAGAAATAAGTCATACAGAAAAAGTCGAGAACCATATGACTTCGCTCATATATGGGATATAAAATTGAAAACAAAAAACAAACAAGCAAAACTCATAGACACAGATGATAGTTTAGTGGTTACCAGAGGGTAAGGGGGTGGAGGGTTAGAAAAGAGGAAAGGGAGTCAAATACATGGTGACGGAAGGAGAATTGACTTTGGGTGGTGAACACATAATATAATACATAGGTGAGGTATCATAGAATTGTACACTTGAAACCTATATAATTTTATCAAAAAATGTTACCCCAATAAATTTAAATAAATAAGTAAATAAAAATAAATAAATAAACAAATAAACAAAAATATTGTCCACAACTATACATCCAGTTGTTGGTGTTTCTAGATCTTGAACTTGGAGCATCTAATTCCAAATTCTGGGCTCTTTTCATTGTATTATAGTTATTAAATACAATTAATTCATTCTTTGTTTTTTTTAAATTTATTGGGGTGACAACTGTTAGTAAAATTACATACAATTCAGGTGTACAATTCTGTATTACATCATCTATAAATCCCATTGTGTGTTCACCACCCACAGTCAGTTCTCCTTCCATCAACATATATTTGATCCTCTTTACCTTTATCTCCCAACCCCCACACCCCCTTACCCTCTGGTAACCACTAAACTATTGTCTGTTTCTATGAGTTTTTGTTTCTCATTTGTTTGTTTTGTTCTTTTCTGGTTTTTGGTTTATATACCACATATCAGTGAAATCATATGGTTCTCTGCTTTACCTGTCTGACTTATTTCGCTTAGCATTATACTCTAAAGAGCCATCCATATTGTCACAAATGTTCCTATATCATCTTTTCTTACCGCCGAATAGTATTCCATTGTGTATATATACCACAATTTCTTTATCCATTCATATATCGAAGGACATTTTGGTTGTTTCCATGTCTTGGCCACCGTAAACAAAGCTGCAATGAACATTGGAGCACACGGTCTTTATGTATAAATGTTTTCAGATTTTTTGGGTAGATACCCAGGAGAGGGATTGCTGGGTCATATGGCAATTCTATTGGTAATTTTTGAGGAACATCCACACTGCCTTCCATAACGGCTGCACCAGTCTGCATTCCCACAAACAGTGTATGAGGGTTCCGTTTTCTCCACAGCCTCTCCAACACTTGTTACTATTTGTCTTATTGATGATAGCCATTGTGACTGGGGTGAGGTGATATCTCATTGTGGTTTTTATTTGCATTTCTCTAATGATTAGTGATGTTGAGCATTTTTTCATATGTCTATTTGCCATTTGTATGTCCTTTTTGGAGAAATGTCTCTTTAGGTCCTCTGCCCATTTTTCCATTGGGTTGTTTGTTTTCTGTTGTTGAGTTGCATGAGTTCCTTGTATATTTTGGATATTAGCCCCTTATCGGAGTCACTATTTGCAAAAATCTTCTTCCATTCAGTTGGTTGCCTTTATATTTTATTGATGGTTTCTTTTGCTTTTAAGTTTTATATAGTCCCATTGGTTTATTTTAGCTTTTACTTCCATTGACTTTGGGAAGGTATTCATAAAATGCTCTTTGAACCCAGGTCCATAAGTTTAGTACCTATGTTTTCTTCTATGCAGTTTATTGTGTCAGGTCTTATGCTTAAGTCTTTGATCCATTTTGAATTAACTTTGGTACATGGTGACAAATAGCAGTCCAGTTTCATTCTTTTGCACGTGGCTATGCAATTCTCCCAGCACCATTTATTGAAGAGGCTGTCTTTGCTCCATTGTATGTTTTTAGCTTCTTTGTCAAAAATTATCTGTCCATATTTATGTGGTTTTATTTCTGGGTTCTCAATTCTATTCCATTGGTCTATGTGTCTGTTTTTCTGCCAATACCATGCTGTTTTGATTATTGCAGCCCTGTAGTACAAGTTAAAGTCAGGGAATGCGAAATCTGCAGTATTGTTCGTTTTTCTTAAGATGCCTTTGGCTATTCCGGGTCTTTTGTTCCAAAGAAAATCTGATGATTTTTCACTCTACTTCTTTAAAACATGCCATTGGGATTTTGATGGGGATTTCATTAAATCTGTATATTGCTTTGGGTAATATGGCCATTTTAACTATGTTGATTTTTACAATCCATGAGCATGGAATGTCTTTCCATTTCTTTGTGTCTTCTTCAATTTCTTTTAAAAATGTCTTATAGTTTTCAGCATATAGGTCTTTCACATCCTTGGTTAAGTTTATTCCCAGTATTTTATTCTTTTTGCTGCAATTGCAAAAGGAATTGTTTTTTGTATTTCTTTTTCTGAGATTTCATTGTTACTATATAGGAATGCAACGGACTTTTGTACGTTGATTTTGTAGCTGGCAACTTTACTGTATTCATTGATTGTATCTAATAGCTTTTTGATGGAATCTTTAGGATTTTCTATATATAGCATCATGTCACTGCAAAGAGTGACAATTTAACTTCTTCATTCCCAGTTTGGATGCCTTTTATTTCTTTTCCTTGCCTGATTGATCTGGCAAGGACTTCCAACACTATGTTGAAAAGCAGAGGTGATAGGGGACAGCCCTGTCGTGTTCCTGAATGTAGAGCAAAGGGCTTCAGTTTTTCACCATTAATAATGAGATTAGCAGAGGGCTTGTCATATATGGCCTTTATTATGTTAAGGTATTTTCCTTCTATACCCATTTTATTAAGTGTTTTAATAATAAATGGATATTGTATCTTGTCAAATGCTTTTTCTGCACCAATTAATATAATCATATGATTGTTGTCCTTTATTTTGTTTATATGATGTATCACATTGCTGGATTTGCAGATGTTGAACCATTCTTGTGTCCCGGGGATGAACCCCACATGGTCGTGATGAAAAATCTTTTGAATGCCCTGTTGTATTCGATTTGCTAGAATTTTGTTTAGGATATTTGCATCTGTATTCATCAGAGATATTGGTCTGTAGTTTTCTTTTTTTGTGTTGTCCTTACCAGGTTTTGGCATCAGGGTCATGTTGGCCTCATAAAATGAGTTAGGAAGTATTGTCTCTTCTTCAATTTTTTGGAAGAGTTTGTGCAGGATAGGTATTAGATCCTCTTTGAAGGTTTGGTAGAATTCACTAGTGAAGCCATCTGGTCCCGGACTTTTGCTTTTGGGAAGGTTTTGGATGACTGATTCAATTTCTTTACTGGTGATCAGTCTGTTTAGATTTTCCAGTTCTTCATGGTTCAGCCTATGAAGGTTATATGTTTCTAAGAACTTGTCCATTTTCTAGGTCATTGAATTTGTTGGCATATAGTCCTTCATAGTATTCTTGGATGATCCTTTGTAATTCTGTGGTGTCCGTGATAGCTTCCCCTTTTTCATTTCTGATTTTGTTAGTGTCTTCTCTCTTTTTATCTTAGTGAGTCTAGTCAAGGGTTTGTCAATTTTGTTAATCTTTTCAAAGAACCAGCTCTTTGTCACATTAATTTTTTCTATTGTCTTTTTGTTCTCTATTTCATTTAGTTCTGCTCTGATTTTTGTTATTTCCTTTCTTCTGCTGACCTTGGGTGTCATTTGTTCTTCTTTTCTACTTCTTTAAGGTATAACATGAGGTTATTGATTTGGGATTTTTCTTGTTTCTTGAGATAGGCCGGTAATGATATAAATTTCCCTCTTAAAACTGCTTTCACTCCATCCAAAAATTTTGGTAGGATGTATTTTCACTGTAATTTGCTTCTGTGTATTTTTTGGTCTCTATTCCAATTTCTTCTTTGACCCTGTCGTTCTTTAAAATTATCTTGTTTAATTTCCATGTATTTGTGTTTTTTTCCTGCTTTCTTTTTGCATTTGATATCCAATTTCAAAGGTTTGTGAGCGGAGAATATGCATGGTATGATTTTAATCTTCTTATATTTGCTGAGACTTATTTTATGTCCCATATACGGTCTATGCTCGAGAATGTTCCCTGTACACTAGAAAAAAATTTATAGTCTAATGTTTTAGGATGAAGTGCTCTGTATAATGCAATTATGTCCATTTCATCTAATGTGTCATTTAGGGTTGCTATTTCATTATTTATTTTCTGTTCGGATGATCTATCCATAGCTGTCAATGATGTATTTAAGTCCCCTAGTATAATTGTGTTTTGCTCAATTTCTCCCTTTAGTTTTGTTAGTCGTTGCTTGGTATATTTCAGTGCTCCCTGATTGGGGGCATAAATATTGATGACTGTTATGTCTTCTGGTTGTATAGTCCCCTTTACCATTATGAAATGTCCATCTTTGTCTCTTGTTATCTTTTTCATCCTGAAGTCTATTTCACCTGATATCAGTATGGCTACACCTGATTTTCTCTGGATACCATCTGCTTGGATTGTCAATTTCCACCCTTTCACTTTGAGTCTATGTTTGTCCTTGTAGCTGGGATGTGTCTCTTGGAGACAGCATGTGGTTGGGTTTAGTTTTTTGATCCAATCTGCTACTCTGTGCCTTTTTATTGGTGAGTTCAGTCCATTTCCATTTAGGGTGATTATTGATATGTGAGGATTTCCTGTCATTCTAGCTTTAGTTTCCTCTTAAGGCTGTGTCTCCATTGTTTCTTTGCCTTTTTGTTGTTGTGTATTACTTCTGTGTGGTGGTATTCTATGATGTTTCTCTCTGTTTCTTCTTTTACTACAGTATATATTTCAGTCTGGATTATTTTTGGGTGGTTACCATTAAGTTTATGTAAAAGAAAGTTTGATATTTAGAGTATTCCATTTTCTTCAGCACACTTACTTTCTCCATTCCCATATTCATGTTCAGGCCTTTACTCTCCCACTTTTTATATTTTGGTTGCCACAAATTGTCCCTTTTGTTGGTGGCCGAATAGCCTCCTTTAGTAGTTTTTGCAGTGCAAGTCGTGTATTAGAAAATTCCCTCTGCTTCTGTATGTCTGGGAAGGTCTTTATTCCTCCTTCATATCTAAAGGATATCTTTGCATGATATATTATTCTTGGCTCATAATTTCTCTCTTTCAATAGTTTGAATATTTGGTTCCACTCCCTCCTGGCTTGTAGAGTTTCTGATGAAAAATCTGATGATAATCTAATGGGCTTTCCTTTGTATGTTACCATCTTCTTTTCCTGGCTGCCTTGAGGATTCTTTCTTTGTTGTTGATTTTAGACAGCTTCAATGCAATGTGCCTTGGAGAAGGCCTATTGGGATTGAGGTAATTAGTTCTATTTGCTTCTTGGTTCAAGGGTCCAGTTCTGTCCACAAGTTTGGGAAGTTCTCATCGACAATTTGTTTGAATATATTCTCTGTTCCCTTCTCTCTTTCTTCTCCTTCTGGTATGCCCATTATTCTTATATTGCTCTGTCTGGTGGAGTCAGAAATTTCTTGAATGCTTTCATTTCTTCTAAGCCTCATGTGTCTTTCTTCTTCCATCCTTGTAATTTTCAGGTTTCTATCTTCAATGTCACTGATTCTTTCTTCCATCTGGTCAACTCTATTACCTAAGCTGGCTATTTCATTCTTAAGTTCTTCTATTGAGTTCTTAATTTCCAGAAATTCTATTTGGTTCTTTTTTACAATTTCAATCTCTTTCATAAAATATTCATGGTGTTCTTTGATTGTGATTCTGAGTTCATTAAACTGCCTTTCTGTGTTTTCTTTCATCTCATTGAGTTTTTTCAGAACTGCAATCTTGAATTCTCTGTCATTTAAGTCACATATTTCCATATCTTTAACTTCATTTTCTGGAGACTTTTCACTTTCTTTCTGAGCTGTCTTGTTGCCTTGGTTATTCATGGCAATTACTGATTTATTATTTCTCTTCCTAGACATCTACCGGATTTCCTTCAGCAACAGGTTGATAGGAAGAAGTCTTTCTTTTGTTTTCCAGTACATAGTGGTAAAATGTTTTGTTTTCTCTAAGATTGCAGCCTTTTTTCTCTCTCACACCGTAGTGGTATGTTTTCCCTGCACTATTCCAGCCTCTCACAGAATCACAATGGGTGGATTCCCTGGGAAATAGGCTTCTCCTATCTTAATAGTTCGCCTGGGTCACAGGGCACAGTGTCTGTATGGGTATGCGGAGAGCATTTGAAGTTCTAAAGCTCTTCATGCACTAGACTCAGAGCCTGTATGTTTCAGCAGTTCTGTTTACTCCTGCAGGGATCCACCCAGATAGGTGAGGCCAGGGACTGTGTGAGTCGTGAGAGGTGGCCCAGAGCAATGGCAGCGACCACCGTCACAGCGGGTCCTGTTTCCACTGCTCCCTCCCCTTTGCCGGAACGAGTTGGGCTATGAATCTATGTCTACAATCCAAAGTTCTCAGAACATCAAATATTGTGTTCTTTCGGTCTGACACTGCTACTGTTCCACTTCTAGCACTGGGTAGGTGGGTGTGGGGCGAGCTCTGGTAGGGTAGGGAGTGGGCGGCTAGTCTCAGTGCCTAAGGCTTCTGTTCTCTGCTTGGCAGTGAGGGCTTAAACCACCGTTTTCTGCCTTCTTCCCTCAGTCTTTTCTCTGAGGTCTCTGCCGTGAGTGTTGGGTTCAGCCGTGTTATATGCTGTCCCCTTAGCCCTGTGGGTTATAAATGGAACCCTAGCAGTCTGAGTTCTTCTCTCTCCTGCAGCTGCAGTAGTACCAGTTTGCAGCAAACTCGCAGCACTGAGCTAGTTCTGCCTCCTTGCCCGCACAGGTCCGTCTCTGCACTTCTCCCTTCCCTCCTCCCCCACTCACGTGATTCGCCCACCTTTAGGTGAATTCAGTAGTGGGTCTCTTCGTCTTACCTGTCTGCTCTGCAGCGAGTCCTTTGTGGAGTTATAGTTGTTCGATTAGTTGTAAATTCCAGGTGAGATTTACAGATGCTTACCCCATGCTGCCATTTTGATGACATCCAATTCATTCTTTAAACCATGAAATCAGTTACTGTCACAGTATAGTGAATGATCAGCTCTTAGTCACAAAGCCAAGGATTTCTGTAGGTTCATTTGGAATAAAATTTAATATCATTGTCTGTATTGATAATACAAGATATAATTGTTTAGAGTTCTATTTCTGACACATTAATATGTGTAATTCAATCGATGATACATTAAAAGCCACACTATTTTTCAAAATTGTTTAATTATACTTAGTATTTAAATTTGTACATTTTCAGTATTTTTATGTATTTGTACATTTTAGAATTTTTAAAAAATATATTTGAGAGAATGTAATAAATGTGGCCCACAAATAATAAATGTGGCTTACAAATCTTTTGACTTCATGGAAGATGCCCACAGTCAGAACAGTTTGAGGTCTACTTAGCTAAACAAAAGTCAGTGAAAAACCAACAAAGGCATTAATTAATATGTATTGTGAAATTCTGTCTCAACATGGATGTATATCATCTGTTTGTCTTTTTTCAAGGTAAGAAAAATGTGATTTAAACCTCCTATCCTGACTTTTATTTGAAAAGCTCCTGTACTCTGTAAATCAATCTGAAAATTTAAGTACTGGAGTATTTCTGCACTCTAATACAGGAAAGAAAGAAATTTATCTATGTGATGATCCTTCAGCTAGGAATACTATGGACTGTGCCACCAGAAGACAGTCCTCTGTATAACATTGCCAGATACCTCTGATTCAAAGTAGCAAATTATACACTGATCCTTATTACAAATTATACACAATGATCTCTCTTAAGACTGACTTGAAATTATTCTGTACACAGCAGCACTTGATAAGGAGGAAGGGGGAAATTTCTCTGCTTGCAAGTGAAACCCAACCAAATGATAATATGCTCTTAGATAATATTTCCTTCCAGACACTGATTAACTGTTTTCTCAATTCAAAACAGCATCTTCTTTGAAGCTATATTGTTATCAATTGATATTAATTTAAAAATATATTTACTAATCTCCAAAATTCAGCACATTCTCTGTTGGTTTTCTTTACCTTCATGTAAATTAAAATATGCTTACATGCTGCCTCCATGGAAGATTCCTGAAGTATTCTAAGCCTTCCCAGAAGCTATGGGTCAATGTTAAACATCATTTTTAAGTACTTCCACACAGTAATGCTCAATGGCTAAACCCTGAATTAAGAGATACTACCAGCTGTGTCGCTGATGGAGGAGAGCTATTTCATGTTTTTATTTCTAAACGGTTTCCTTTGATATTTGTATAGTATCAACATTTGTATTTTAACATTTGTATAGTAATGTATATTATTTTGTTTTCTTTCTTTCTTCAATCTCATTCTCCTTTGTTTCTCTTACCCCTCCTTCCTCGCCTACTTTCTCATTGTTTGTCAGTCATCTGCATCAGCCTCTGTGCATTCCATATGGGTTGCTAAAAAAGGAAGTGCAGTTAGTTGGCTTTGTCTGTTTAGTCAACTTCAGAACATTAGCCATCTCTCAAAACACTTCTTTATCTACCAGAGCATTGCTCAATCATCATCCTGTCATTTTGAAACTAAGTAAGATTTAAGTCCCTGGTATTTGTAACTGCATATCATTGCTCATTAGAAAAGAAAAATCGAGCACAAAGTTTACCCAGAAACAGGGACATGTGACTCAAATTTCTTGTCCCAAACTAAAGTTTAAAATAGTTACTGAGCATCGTCACACATTTGGCTCCTTGGTAATATGACCTGTCCGCTTTTGGCAGAAAAATAATTGTACCCTTCCCCCCCCCCCCCTTTTTAGCACCTGTCCTTTTCCTGCTTCAGGATGCTCAGATCTTCATTTCATTTCATTTCATTTCATTTCATTTCATTTCATTTCATTTCATTTCATTTCATTTCATTATTTCATTTCATTTCATTTCATTTCATTTCATTTCATTTCATTGTTGAAAACACTGAAATACAGAGAAGGAAATGGACTTGTTCATGCTACCAAATCAGTAAGAAGGCCTCACTTCCAGTTGCCATCTAATACAATATTCTGAATTGAAGCTCATCTGGTGCTGCAAAATAAGGACACCTATCTCTTGTACAGAGGACATTTCAGTTTTCAAAGTGCCATCAGACACAGTATCTTATGCCAACATCCCATTTCTTCATGACTACCAACAGCTTTTAAGAGGTCATTCAAATGTTCTGTGACCTCTCTCGCACATACCATAGAGTGAGAAAAAGAAATGTACATGCTTGCTGAAGGTTCTAGAGTGTTTTGAGCAGATTAGGGTGTGTGGACTAGGAGCAGTGAAAACAGACAAGAAGCTGAAGTCATTAAAAAAAATGTCATGAGGTCAAGAAATGTTAATAAGGGTGATAAACAGATGTCCAAGAGGATGAAAGGAGAGGCACTATGGAAGGATAATTGACAAGACAGAGAATGAAATGGCTGTGCACGGAAGGGGACAAGAGTGAAGGAGAAAGAGAAAAGGTTTAAAATATGAATGCCCGGGATCCTGTTATAAAGTGAAAATTCCTTCATTAAAAAGAATGTCCTTTTCTTGTTGACATCATCTCTACTGTGGCAATCAAATGGCTTTCCTTTCTGTCTTTCACTTTGTTGAGTGTAGAATGACAATTTGTACTGGGTACAGGGCCACTTAAAAAGGCATTAAGTAAGCTAATTATTGATAATACGGCTCAGTGAAGATAAAGATCCGCCATTTCTTCTTTGCTTTTTATTTCTTTAAATAATATTTAGAGAAGTATATTAACCAGGCATTCCTCTAAGTCTGTCATTAGCAATATGTCCAAAGTCTTCACAAATGGTGTCCCACACACAGGACTGATCTTAAAATCCAGGCTATGAGTGACCTTAACATAGATTTCTCTTGAGCTGAAAGATTTCTTGTTTCCTGTGGAATCTTGCACGTTCCATTTCACTTTTCAGCACTGCATGTTATATTTCTCCATTAGTCTACAAAGTATACAATTATAATTATGAAATAATAGTATATAAAATATTACAGTATTTCAAAATAAGAGATATTGAGATCTATGTTTTGTTAACATAACACTTGTTGTAGGGACACAAATAGTCCCTTTTCGAAGTCTTCAGTGAGAGAGATAGAATTTTTGGCTTTTATTTCTTATTGATTTAAAGTCACATTTTGAAGAATAGAGAAATAGCTAGTCCTCTGGTGACTCAGTTTCCCATTATGAATACATAAACTTAATTGCATTGTGGATGTTTAAAAATAGCGACCCATTGATAAATCGTTATACTAGCTTTGATGAAAAATATGTGTCAGATTAAAATGTAGTATGATGACCCAGATTGGCCTGTTTTATATAGATTTTTAATTTGACCTTGAGAACTCTTATTTCTCCATTTCCTTCATGCTCTTCATAAGTACATTTGCTGTAAAATAGCTCATCAGAATTACCACATGTGATCTTTGCAGAGAATATTTTTATCAAGGGTGGCTTAGTTCATTAACCCTTTGATGTTGATCACATCAGCAATGAGAGGAACTAGTTACATAAGTGTTAATGAATGCATACTCATGGAAGGGAATTAGGGAATTGATAAAATGACACTCTGATATAAGAATTGGCATTCAGTTTTCATACTGGATGCAAGATAAGATCATTTTTAGTGACCACAAAAATGACAAAAGTTTTGGCCTTTCCATTTTTTTCATGTTAGGATGTTGAGTCATCTACTTAAGAGGCTCTCAGCCATTTTCTCCTGATGGTAGTAGTTAAGGGACTGTACTTTGTAGTCATACAAACTTAGGTATAAACCCCAGCTCTGCCATCCATTAACTTAGATATGCTATTAAAACTCTATGTGCCTCCTAAACTGTAGTAAAGAAATATTATACTCATCCCACATAGATGTAAGTATTAAATAATGTAAAATGAGATATATATTAATAGTTATGGGCACAAGGAATGTTATTTCATACTATCACTTACTTTGTAACCTTATGTATGCTTCAGCATCTTGGTTTGGGAGTAGCAAATTGGACAAAAAGGATATAGGCAACATGCCAGGGAAAGAACATCAGTCTAGAGTTGAACGGTTTTATTCTCCAGCACCTTAAACAGTATCACACAACACTCATTAAATGATTGGTGAATAAAAGAGTTGACAAACAAACATACAAACAAAAAAGTCTTATTCGCCTTATTCGTATAGCTTAAATAAATAATAATAGCTTCATATATTGGTATTTATTATATGATAAGCATTTTACTCTTTTAGTTACATTAATTCCTTCAGAACAACCCTCATAGCATTTTTATTCCCATTTTACAGGTAAGGAAACTGAGGCTTAGAGAGGAAAACTTTCCCAGGGTCACGGAGTTAGTAAGTAGAAGAGCTAATAATTATTCCAGTTGTGCTGGCTTCAGGGTATAAGCTCATAAACACTAGGAATTTGTTTCATATTAAATAGTTGCTTTAAAGTTAGCTGTTCTGGCCACATGATCCCTTTGGGATGCTTCTATAACTCTCCGCAGGGAATCTGACTACCATGTGCTAAAGCTGTTCCAAGTAAATGTCACAAATGTCAAAGCCTTCCACTCCTGCCCACAAATGATAGCATTTGGGAGATATTTTAAGGATAATCAAAAGATCTGTAATATTTAGACCTTTGTCTATTACCTGATTTTCCTGTTACAATTTCTAGTATAGTCAACAGAACACACTATCTCCTTTCTTAAAACCATTCATGATTTACCTCAGATCTTCCATCCACAGAAATGCCTTATTTTTCTTCTAATAAGTGGCTGATAACAAAACCTGTTCAAGCCAAAGTAAATATTAGATGACTGTTATTATTGGAAAACAACATTAAAGTCTAGAACTGTAATTGCCTGCCAGGTAACATGGCACAGTAAAAATACATAACATCACACTTGCATTGTTAAAGCATTGCTTATATTCTCTATCGGAATCCTCTGGTCTTGGTGGTGGCAGTAGCAGTAAAATGCTATCAATACCAATTATTGTGAAACAGAGTCATAAGGCTAAACACCAAGGTAATTTTCTCATTGGCTATTAATAACATCATAATGAATACAAGCACCAGTATATTTGACACATGAATGTGACCTTTCTTCTTATTTTTTTTAATTATTATTTTTTTGGGGGATTAAACATTGTCCAATTCATCTGAGCAGGAGAAACCTTCACTATAATCACAGCTTTCTCCTGGGTTTCACATCATTCCCTGAAATCAAATTCATTGGGTGTTTTATCTTTAAATGTATAAGCCCAAGAGATACATGTTTCCTTGTCAAGAATGGATTAACATAACTCAAATCTGAGTCTTATTTATGGACTGTCTTAATAAGAAAACGTATTTATATATGTTGCTTTTTTCATTAGGTAATTCTATAGAATAAATAGAAAATACTTTCAAATATAAATACAAAGTAGACAAATAAGTTGTTCAAGTGTATACAAAGAGAATTAATACATTCAGAATATGAGCAGTGCCATGATCTAATGTAAGGGTTTTGAAGCTAGAAGACTTGAGGACAAGTAATGCCTCTGAGCTAAGGTTTTCAGATAAAATACAAGATTCCTAGTTAAATTTGGATTTCAGATGAACAAAAAATATTTTAGTACAAGAATGACCCAAATATTGTACAGGACATACTTATTCTACAAAATTATTCATTGTTTATCTGGAATTAAAGTTTAACTTGGCATGCTGTATTTGGATTTGTTAAATCTGACAACTCTACTCTAAGCTTCAGTATATTTTCACTTGTAAAATAAGATGATATAATCCCTGGATACCTTCTGAGGTTGTTAGGGTAGTCAAATGTTGTACAGTGATAGTGTATCATGAGCCCTTTTTTACTTCATCATATTTAGCTGTATACCTATCCCCTCATACTTCACAAAGAGAAGAAAGAGAACCAGAGGCAGAGAGACAAACAGAGATGAGAGACAGAGAGCGAGAGATATGAAATGTTTGGGCCATCCACCTAAACCTCCATTTCCTGAGGTTCCCAAGGGTGAGAAGAACATGGGAGGCTGCTTCTGCGAGGTTTCTGTCTCCCTGTGGTTGCTTCTCATAAAGCAAGCACCTGATGGTGCAGGAGTGCGAATCCAGTGTTTAAAGATACTTATTTTTCATGTAACATGGTCCTTAAACACAAGCCAACTTCTTCATCTGGAGCTTAACTAAAAAAAAGCAATCTGTTCCAATGGAGGAAGGAAATAAGAAATTTTGGATTTATTGAAAAATGGTATGTTGAAAACAAATGTGGCACTTCCTAAGGGAGTTTTGAGAGTAATTTAACAGTAGACAATCTTCATCTTACATATTGGTTTGAGAGCCCAATCTCCATGAAATTTCACTATAATTAAGGTTGTGTACATGATAAAGTAGTAAACTGATGTAAGGCATCATTATTTTTATGTTCTTTTACTTTCTATTAATTTTATTGTTTTTATTATCATCATTATTATACCAAATAAAATGATATTTAAATATTTGAGAGTTTGCCACAGGAATTTAAATAAATGGGAGGCAATTTGAAGATACAAATAGATTCACAGATAGCTGTGATTTAGCTACTTAGGACTAATGTCTTAGAAGAATAAAGGAATAAATGTATGTGATATAGCATCTTAAGGGATAAAAAACTTGGAAGCAATGAAATAACTAATTATAAATACTAGGCATAATTACTGAACAATGATAGCACTTCCTTAAATAAAATTATGATATATGAGGGCTTGTTGAACTGATTGGTGGAAAAGTAAATCTCAGAAAATATAATTCCTGGAACTTCTGTCTTGTGAATTGTAGGGCAATCTTTCATGGGATATGGTAGGAGCCAAATAGTTTCAGCCATTTTAAAAATTGACTAATTAAACACTTAAGAATGTGCTATAAAAAATGAACAAACAATAAAGAAATAAACTCATAGATACTTGCAAGGGATGTTGGGGAACTAGGTGAAAAAAGTGAAGGGATTATGAAATGCAAATTGGTAGTTACAAAATAGTCATGGGGATGTAAAGTACAGCATAGAGAATATAGTCAATAATATTATAATAACTATGTATAGTGCCAGGTGGGTACTAGACTTATCGGGGAGATCACTGCATAAATGATATAAATGTCTAACCACTATGCTGTATACCTGAAACCAGTATGAAATAATATTGAATGTCAACTGTAACTGAAAAAAAGAAATCCTTTTAAAAAAGAGAAGAAATAAAATACCATATTTTATTGAAAGAACAAATGTGCTATAGGAAATTACCTTGTCTTTGCAGGAAGAAAGGTCAACAAACATAAATGACCTTGTCTGTCTAATTGTTATGAAAAATTTTACTACATGTATGCTTGTATATACCTACTGAATGATTCATTCATGTTGGAACAGTGCTGGCCAGGGTGGTAGCACTGAAAGAATTAGTTGTGATGATGAAGATGATGATGATGATGATAATAGTTTCATAGCTTATTATAGTTATTTGAATATTATCGCACATGTCATTACAGTTATTTGACTAGAAGCTCCTTAATTACAGGGATAATTCACCTTTTTATTCTCCGCAGTACCCAGCTGAGTGTCTTCATCCTCGCTTCTGTGGGGTAGTATTATTTTTATCCCTAATTTTAGAGCTGGGGAAACCAGGCACTAAGAAGTTACATCAGTCATCAGGGTCTCATAGCTGGGATGTGTGGTAGACAGTCTAGTCTAGATGCTAAGTGGTCCACCCCTTATGCTAGGTGCCTTTTCCATAGTCATATGAAGAATGTGTTGTGGGTCCTTGGACAAGGGACAATTAATGCACATTAGGGAGGATTCAGTAAGAGTTCCTAAGAAGATGAGCTAAGACTGGAAATATGAGTCACATTGTAGTAGTAGAATTGTACAGTCAGAGTTGGAAGGTTATTCAAAGCAGAGGAAATACTGTAAGTAAAGAGGAGCAGGCAGCTTAAGAAAGGCAAATGAGCTCACAGGGCTGTAAACTATGAGAACGGGGTGGGGCCAGAGGAGGGGGATCAGGGAAATTTTTCTGTGACTGAATAAAAGTTGGGGCAGTGTTAATGTGAAGATGGGACTGAAGAGCTAAGAGGACCCAGATGGTGAACGGGAGGAAGAACTACTGGGATAGTGAGTGGGTGTGTGTGTGAGGGAATAAAGAGACCACAGGAAAAATTATTGAGAGGGAGGGCAGAGATTAAGAATCTAAAAGCACCCTTTTCTCTTCAATCAGCTCTTCAGTCTGGGACATATCAAACTGAATTTGCTGAGAGGTCTTCTCAGGTAGACTGTTGGAATATGGGTCTGGAACCCAGAGAAATACTTATGGCTGTGGAAGATTTTTCAAGTCACTCAAGAGTAGAAAACTCAGAACAAAAAGTTGCCCTGGGAGAGACAGGGTGTGAGAGGGAAAGAGCTGAGAGTGAGACAGAGGATCAGGCCTATATCTGAAGTGTGAGGATAAAAGACAGAGGGAGTAGTCAGGAAAGTGGCAAGCTTCTAGAAATTCTGATGAAGTCCTATTCATTTGATATATGTAAAAATTATTGGTTAGGAAGTGATAATTTTGTTTTGAAATAACACAGTGTTCCTTCCCATTCTTTTACCTAAACACATGGATACACATGCATACACACACACACACACACACACACACACACACACACACATACCAACCACCTTGCTAAAGGCATTCTGTTCTACATTCTACTTAGAAAATAAATACTTCCAAGAACTATGTAAAAAGACTCCTAGGAGCAGAAAAAGAAAAAAAAAAAAAAAAAAAAAGGATTTCAAGAGCCCATTTGGCCCATTTCCTTGTTAGTAGGGGCATTTCCTAAATCATCCAAAGAATAAAATTGTCAATTCTATTTTTAAAATATCTCCACAGATGGCAATTCCATAAGTTTCCCTGTTAATTTGCTTCAGTATTTAATCAACCTGACACACAAAGTTCTTTATATCTAACTTAATGCTCTCTTGCTATAATGTAGAATCTATTACCTTCTCAGAAGTAGAAATGTAAATTAATCTAACAACACAGAAAACCCTCAATTCAAATGTTCTTAATCTTAATGGCTGGAAAGATGCATGTGGTATTTTTTGATTCCCATCAATAGCATGCTATTTAGTCCCAACGAGAAATGAAGATACCCACTTCTAAATCTACCACTAGTAGACACTGACTGAATGAATACTCTAATGTACTTTTGTTCTGAATGTGAATAATACATGCATAAAATCACTTTAGAAGTTCTGAACCGAAGTTTTTCCTCAGAAAAAGTTCTCATCTCAGGATTTTTATGAGTCTTTTGGGGGGGCCTTTTGTTTATAATATATATGATAAAGTGCAAAAGCTTCAAATGTCCATAGATTAGTTATAATATTATAAACATTATTTTTAGTTATTCTCTTTCTTAAATTATGTCATTGGAAAAATTGCTTATTCTTCATGCCAAAAATTTACATAAGAGTGACTTTAAACTTTTTTGGATGACACCCTCAGACAGTTAGGAAAGATATCTATTGAAATAGCTGAAAAAGAGGAATAAGACAAAAATTTTGTTTTTTAATTTTATTTTTGACATTGGTTTTATATCAACCATGTGGGCCCAACAGCAGAGAAAACACACACAACGACCAAGGAAGAGTGCCATAACCCTCTTCATAGATGAAAACAAATTGAAAAAAAAAAAAAAAAAAAAGAGGAAGCAAAACATAGCTTAAATATATTTAGAGAGATCAACTTCCAATGTTTTCTGAAAAGCTGCAAAGAGTACTTCAATGAATATTAAGAAGTTCTCAGTTCTTATAGAAATACAAAGAAAGACCTGTCCTCTCAATTCCATGAAGGATTACAGTGCTAGTATGCTTTCACTCACAGGCCTAACCTCTAGAAAATGTCCTCTTGCAGCTGTCTGGAATTTTCTCCCTACTTTGTTTTTACTTCACTTGCCTGATACTTTCATTTTTTAAGACCTACCTTGAATGATATTTACTCAGAGGAAGCCATTTGAGTTTCTGCACAGGGTGAGATGCTCCTGTTTTCCATACTCCAGCTATTCCCTATTCTTAACCTGTCCTGAGATGAATCACATTATATTTTAGTTGTTCCACCCCTGTTCCATCTCTCCTAGACAATGTAAAGGGCAGGAGAGAAACTTTACCTTATTCAGGCCTGCATATCCATTGGCTAGCACAATATGTTGATAAAAGTATGTTAAATATGTGAAATTAAATAAATACATATGTGGCTGCCAGTGTTTCCCCTGTTATTCTATTTGTCAGTGTTCTTCTTAGTCAGGATTTCCTGACATTCCAACGAGGTCAGTGTTACAGATTGAATGGTATCCCCTCCCCAAATTCATATGCTGAAGCCCTAACCCCCAATACCCTAGAATGTGACTATTTGGAGATAAGGTCTTTAAAGAGATGATTAAGCACCAAGTTACAATGAGACCATTAGAGTGGGTACTAATCCAATCTTACTAATAACCTGACAAGAAGAGAGACCAGGAGCGTGCACGCATGGAGGGACAACCATGTGAGGACACAGAAGGCAGCTATTGGCAATTCAAAGAGAAACCTCAAAGTTAAACCAAACTTGCAGACAACTTGATCTTGGACTTCTAGACTCCAAAATTGTGAGAAAATAAATGTCTGTTGTTTAAGCAATACAGTATGTGGTATTTTCTTATGGCACCCTTAGCAAAGTAATACAATCAATATTTTCTCTTACACGTTCCATAGTACCCCACACTTCCATTTTTGTTTTGCTAATAGCATTCATAATATCTTGATCAAAACTCTCTTTCCCACTAAGAGTTCCATGAGAAAAACAGAGGGAATGTTATACAAGTATTTGGTCATTTGGTCACACAGATTATGAAAGAGCAGAGAAGCTAATCAGGAGATGATGAAGTAATTCAAAACAAGAAGGCACTACCACCCCAAGGAATGGAGGGGCAATAGGAGGAGGTCATGTTACCAGATCCCGGAAGTAAGGAATGTCCGTGAGGGCTGAGGACCATGGCTAGGGGGAGATGGTGTCCACGGGAAAGGCAGCCACATACTGAAACATATTGACAAAGAAAGAAGCAGGTTTTTCACCTTCCTCCTGCCTCCAAACTTTAGCGAGTGCCCACTCTTGTAAGAACAGGTCAAAAGCCATTTGACAAGGGAATCTAGGAAATGCAGTTTTCGGGGACTATCCACCTTCAGAAGAGCAGAGGGAAGGTAAGAAATGGATGTAAAAGGAAAGAGTTAAATTATGGGTATAGTCCACTAGAATGTAAATAACATGAGGACTGGAAGTGTATCTGTATGGTTCCTGTTTGATCCTCAGCCCAGCACCAGACAAACACTGAACAACATATACTGGGTATTTAACTAGTAGTTGTGAAATTAATTTTAGAAGAATGAACTTCCTATTTCTCATTTACCAAATTATCTGGCATAATCAATATATTGCATATCTGTAGAAGTCTACTAGAAAATAAGCTTCAAGAGACAGACTTTATTATCTGTTTTGTTCACTGATTTAGTGCCAGCACTGAGAATATGCCTGGCACTCTGTAAATATTTGTTAGACCAATGAATAAAAGTTTTGTATAGTGAAAAAACCCAACTTATGATCTTCTTGATTAGACCATGATGTGTCAGATCAGGGGCAAGTTGCCTCTCAATGTTGGAGGAAGAAATAGAATTGGTTGCCATAGAGGTAGGGTACAGAGACTTAACCACTCTGCCTAAGGAGAGAAGAAATGTTGTGAAATCCAAAGCCATGCAAAGCTTCTTAACAAATTTGCATGAGGGGTGGAAAGCATGGGTATAGCTGCTAATGTAAAAAGCTATATCTGAGGAGTGAAGTTCCAATTTGAGACATAAAGATTTCACTTTATAGCCCAGAAACTTGAAACTTTATAACATTTATAAAGAATTATAAAGAATGCAGTGCAGATAGATGATTTTCCTGAATAAAAATATAACAATATGACGTAGGGCATACACATACATACAAGTTAATCTGTATTTAAACCTAAAACAACACACATTAGAAGTTCTGCACAGTTTTTCGAAAATAAACCTTATTAGAGAGAAACCTAAACAAAAGACATCAGAATGAAATCATAGGAGGTGAAAGTCTTAGAGATGAAAAGATTGTTTAGCCAACAAAGAAGCCTAAGTAGAGAAATGGGGGAAGTGTCCCTGAAAAACAATATTAAAAATTATCCAATGAGAGGCACGTGTAAATCCCTGCTGTATCATTCATTAGCCATATGACCTTGGCCATATTTTTTTGTATCTCAATTTTCTTATCTGAAATATAGGAATAGTAATAGTATCTACCTCATAGGCGATGTATTAGGGTCATATGGAAAAGATCCATGTTAAAGTGCTCAGGGAGATTAGTAATATGTGCTATTTAGTATCTCTTACAGGAAGAGAAATAAATGCATCACGCAAGTGTTAAGTTGGGTGTCAGAATTTCCTCATGGCCAGGTTTGCAGAAAGGATTTGCATAAAGAATGTGTGAAATGTCCTTCCAAGCTGGGGTCATTCTAGTGTATTCAGACTTGAACGCAAAAAGGTAGACTAATTCTCCCCATTTCTCCTCAAATGACCTTTCTAGTTCTTCTTCAGCATTCATTTTCATAAAACATACAATTGCCCTTTCTGGCAGTTCATGGAAAAGTGATTTTCCCAACCTTTGGAAGCTACCCCAATAGAAAATGCCCTGGGTTCTCAGAGACTTAACACCCTGCCTTGTGAACACGAGCAAGATTACTCTTTCTAAGCAGCTTTTTTCACATGTGATAAGCTTGGCAAGTTGCCCTGGTAAGTGTCAAGCCCTGAATGTTTGTGTTTTTGCCCTGGTGGTCCTGAGGAGTTACTGGAATACTTCTGGGGATCTGCTTTGTATCAAACTGTTGGCCAAGAGCGACATTGAGAAGAAGCAGGTAGAGTCCAAGAGAAGGGCTCTGGACTGCACCACATTTAATTCTGATAGCAGACTCTCTGTCTGCCTTGGCTGCCTCAAAGCTTCCTTCAGTTTTTCTTTGGCTCTTTCACTTTGTGCTTCTCAGTATTACAGCACAATCTGTGTGTGTGTGTGTGTTTCCCCTTTTGCACCCCAGAGGGCTTCTCAAAACTCCATATCTACTAATGAATGAAAGGAATTTCTCTTGTGTGGGTAGGGCCTGGTTAATGCAGCTCTGGCCAGCATGGGTGGGTCACTGAGTTAAGGAAGCACCAAAAGGCGAAGTGCACTGAAAATATCTGCAAGGAAGTGCCACCAGCAGGCATTTTCCTCTAAGCAGAGGGAGGAACAAGAGGTAAGGCTAATAGAAGCAATCTGATGGGGAGAGAGACAGATCATACCAGTTTATATTGTCTTTGGCATTTGCAGCATTCATTCTACATTGATATTTGAAAACATGTTTAGGAGCTTGACTATATTTTAAAGCTGAATTAGAATCATCTCAGTTTCTTCTCCATACAAGACTGATTATTTGAACTGAGATTCATTTTCTAATTTCCTCCAAACCTCAACCATCTGAAACCTTTTCCAATTACATAAAGCAAGAGATTAGACTGTTATAGCCAATAGCATAAACACTCTATGATTCCCAGTTATGTGCCTCACACAAGGACTTGCAAGGAGTGACAACTCATTTAATATATAGTGATGATTTAATCAAGGGATTGATGAGTGGATCCTCTTTCTGCCAGGAAGCTCTGGTGTATACAGCACCATTGTCCACACAAACCCCCAAAAGGAAACTGTAAAAGAAGGAAGGAACTGAAGAAGGAAGGGAGGGAGGGAGGAACAGAGGAAGGAAGGGAGGGAAGGAAGAAGGGAGGGAGGGGGAAAAGAAGGAAGGAAGGGAGGGAGAAAGGAAGGTGTCTTTTTTTCACTATGTGAGGTAGAGGTTGGTGAGGGGAGATGTGCTGTCTACCAAACAGAATGGGGGAAATATAACTGCATTTCTTTTATTGCCTAAACAATGTAATAGTGTCATCATATGATTAAGAATTTAGTGAGAGGCAGTCTAGCAGATATCTTAGTTAAAAATAAAGTCTTTATATTTATGTTCGCGTATTCAGAATTATGCTCTTTGGGGAGTGACAAAAAGACTAAAGACCTGGGCTCATATTCCACACCTTTAAACCTGACTCTGCATCTATTGGCAGACCTGAAAGTTACCTGTTACTATGTATCATTTGTCCCTAAACTCACAATCTGAGGAACTAGCTTACTAAAAAAAATGTATCTTTCTGCTGACTGAGTTCTAAATTTCTTTTTGTTGTTTTTTTCTCAACTCCCTCCCCAAAGTCCTGACACTGGCCTTAGTTTCTTTGGCTGTCTTATGGGATGTCACAAAGACATTTTGACTTGCATCTTTGCCTGTGACTATCCTATTTCAGTTCACCTTTTAGCAGCTTCTTGTGCTTTTGGCACATTCTGTTCTCCAACCAGGCTTGCTTCACATTGTGCTAAGACAGCTGCGATGCTAGAACTGGCTGGTTCTTCTTTGTTGTGATCCAATTTTACATTTAATGTGATGGTAGCCAAAGTGTTCAAGACATTTCATATGGCAAAGAGAGCCTATTCTGTGGTAAATAAGCAATAATCAATTGAGGTGTACCAAAGATGACAGATTTTCTTAGATTCATAGACTTGCGTAATGTTTATGCTAAAACAGGCCTTACAGAGATATCTTCTAACGAGTTTTATTTACAGACAAGGAAACTGAACTTTAAAGAGAGGAAGAGTCTGGCAGAGGTTGTAGATAAGAGTTATTTATGCCCTTTAAATGTAAATTTGGTGCTTAACACTAATTTGAAACAAAGCATATTTTTTAAGTGGAGAAATGAACACAAGGGAATGAGAAAATTTGGACCCATAATGCTGAGATTGGGAAGGAAGTAGGAACTATTTGTGAGCTGAGAGGGAGGCATAAGACAGTAGCGACAAGGAGTGTTCAAAAAGAAAATTCACCAGAAAAGAGGTTAAGAAGGTAATAATGAAAGATAAATAGTTTAATAGATTAACCAAAGCAAGAACTGAAAAGACCAATTTTAGAAATTATATCAGCTGAACTCCTTGAAAAGCCAATGATGAAAGGATACTTCCAAGGATAAGGAAAAGAAAGATCTAGAGAAAAGCCCCAGGTGTCAAGGATGACTTAAAAAAAAAATTTTGGGTGAAATCTTGGAAGTAGTTGCTCTTTCCTTAAGTGAATTAGAGGTATCACAGACACAGCTTAACTTGGTGCAGAAATAGTATGAAATAAATAGGCTGTAATAAGAATTATTTAGACAAGGTAAAGCTAATTAACTATACATGATTTGCCGGCCTGTAACAATGTGAAATCCACATTTCCACATTTCCAGGTTAAGGTATGTCTTAGAGCCTAACTGACTGGCTGAGTATGAGATTTTGATGACCATGCTTTCTTGTATAGACTGTTTTTCACTCTTTTAGCTGTTGGAATTGATGGTAGCATTTATTATTATGAATTTGTCAATAACAAATTTGACAGCGATAAAGAAGCAATGTTAATCATTTGAGTGTTTACTGTAAATGAAAACATCAACAATAGGTAGTCTAAATTTACATGCAGATAATACCAGAAACTAATGACTATGGAAACTTCAAAGTCATGTTGACAATGTTTATGCATAGCTTCATAGGATGTGCATGCTTTGATGGAAATAATATACAGAAATCAGTTATGTGTTTTATTGCCTGTGGGGCTCCCATATCTTAGAAGTGTTCCCAAGAGGAAGGCATGTGAAGAAATGTATGTTTATTATTATGCAAATGTTGAATATTTATGGAATCTCTACATTTTATAGGGGACCATAGAATATCCAAACATAATCAAGTAAAATTGAGTGAGTGTACAGTTTTTGGTGTGCTTTGTAGAATTCTGCTATATGCACCAAGCAGGAGCTTGCTTATAGTGCAGAGCTTGTCTTCTACCTAAACCTGGCAGCTTTGGAGGTTTTTGGATAAAGCAGGATACAAAATGGCAGAGTAGATAAATGCTGTGCTTGCCTCCTTCTGTGACCACATTAACATTACAACTAAATTATAGAACAATCAACCTGGAGAACCATCTGAAGTCTAGCTGAACAGAAATCTTATAACTGGGAATGTACAGAAGAAGCCTTGTCGAGGCTGGTAGGAGAAGCAGAGATGTGAAACGGGCCAGCCCCAAACCCATCTGTGGTGATTAAAAATCAGGACGGATACCTTGCCTGTGGAGATCCCCCGCAGAGTTGTGAGGGAGTCCCGTGCCACTCTGGGCTCAGTACCAATGCTGGGAAATAAGCCCCCATAACATCTGATTGTCAAAAACAGTGGGGATTTTGACCATTTGTGTAGGACAGAAGCTACAGGAAATGCAGACATCCTCTTAAAGGACCTGTGCACAGACTCACTCGCTTGCAGGCACAAACCCTGGGCTCTAGCTGAGGTATGCTGACTCAGGAGAAGTCAGAGACATATGGGGAGAAAATGAGTTGTATGGCTCAAGGCAAGGACTGAGGGGACTGTGGCCACTTTCCCTGTGTAGAATCCTCCTCCTGTGCAACAAGCAGGTAGGCTTTCCTGTGTTGAGCCTTCCCCAACACGGCCAAATCTGAACCTGCATTGGCTTGGTGAGCTGCATTCACTCCACCCAGGTGATTCTGTGAGACCATGTCCCACCAACTCACACAATGCTAGAGACTCTTTTTCCACTAGCAGCCAGCTTCACATTGCACTCTTTCTTGGACAGCTCTTGGGGGGGTGAGGGCCCCAAGCAGAAAGCACCTGAGCTTGGTGTGCTCTGAGACTTTTGCTGAGTACCTCCAGGCTCCAGACCAGCACCAAACCAGAATCTACATTAACCTGGTGAGCACCACTTTTTTCACTCTGGTGACTCCCTGAGACCCTGCCTCACCCAATTCACGTACCACTCGAGGTTCCACAAGCATCTGAACCTTACACAAGCTGGAAGATGGCAGCAGGCCTCGGGGAGTCCTGGGAATTTTGTGGAACTACCCTAGGCCTGGTACTGGTGGCAGCCATTCTCGGTTCACTGTGTGGCCTCTCCCACACACCTACAGTCCCATCAAAGTGAGCAACAAACCACAGACCACTTTGTAGCTTCTATCAGGTAGCCCCTGGCCAGTCACAAGCAGTGGTGACCTGGGCCTGCACTGGAACCTCTCCCAAGAGGCCCCTCAACCAACATACCTGGAAGTCGACTTCAGCACCATGCAATTATTCCCACAAGGTACACACCCAAAATGCAGTCTCAGCGGACACCAGAGATGGCTGGTGCAAATTCCCCTCCCTGCAAAGCATCTCATAAACTGTGGACATGGCTGAACACTACAGGACTGAGCCTGAGGATCAGTTCCACCAACTGATATGTCAAGAGCAATCAAGGCTCTACTATAACAGAAGGGCACACACATCCCACACAAGGAACATTCCTGACACCAGGGAGACTGTGTCACTGGACCCTACAGGCCACCTATTAAGGCCGCTCAGCTAAGACTTAGAGACATAGCAGATATACCTAACACATAGAAACAAACAGAGAGAGACAGCCTAAATGAGGAAACAGAAAAATGCATTCCAAATGAAAGAACAGGAGAAAACTCCAGAAAAAACAAAACAAAACAAACAAACAAAAAACACCTCAACCAAACGGAGGCAAGCATCCTACCACATATGGAGTTCACAACAATGGTTATAGCGATGCTATGAACTTAGGGGAAGGATACTTGAACTCAGTGAGAACTTCAATTAGGAGATAGTAAGCATAAAAAAAAAGACATTAAACATAAAAAAGAATTAGTCAGAAATGAAGAATACAATAAGTGAAAAGAAGAATGCAATAGAAGGTTTCACTTACATACGTCATAAAGCTAAGGATTGAGTCACCTATTTGGAAAACAAAGTAGCAGAAAACACCCTATTGAAACAGCAAAAAGAAAAAAAAAATTAAAGGAGGATAGTTTAAGAGATCTTGGTGGAACACCAAGCATAACAACATTCGTATCATAGGGGTACCAGGAGAAGAGAGAATGCAAGGGATTGAGAACGTATTTTAAGACAAACAAATGAGAAACAGAAACTCATAGACACAGATAATAGTTTAGTGGTTGCCAGAGGGTAAGGGGGGTGGGGGGTGGGGGTGGGAGATGAGGGTAAGGGGGATCGAATATATGGTGATGGAAGGAGAACTGACTCTGGGTGATGAACACACAATGGGATTTATAGATGATGTAATACAGAATTGTACACCTGAAATCTATGTAATTTTACTAACAATTGTCACCCCAATAAATTTAATAAAATAAAATTTAAACAAAAAACAAACAAACAAAAAAGAAATGACGGAAAACATTCCAAACCTGGTGAAAGAAATAGATAAAGTCCAGGAAGTATAGAGAGTCCCTAACAAGATGAACCTAAACAGGCCCACACCAAGACACATAATTAAAATGGCAAAGATAAAATACAAAGAGATAATCTTAAAAGCAGTAAGAAAAAAGGCAACTAGTTATTTACAAGGGTGCTCCCATAACATTTCTCACCAGAAACATTACAGGCCAGAAGGGGTTGTCACGAAATATTCAACTGATGACAAACAAGGACCTATAATCAAGATGACTCTACCTAGCAAGGTTATAATTTACTGTATTTTGCTGTGTATAATGCTCTCTCGTGTACAAAGCACACCCACATTTTTGGTCCAAACTTTTAGGGAAAAAAAAAATTTCGTTTTAATTTTTTATTTCAATTCTTTTTTGTTTACATTTAGGTACTTGTTTTTGTATTATAAAGGAATTTTATCATTTATTTTTTAACATATTATGGTACAAGAAATTTTATGTAACAAATAATTACAAAACACAAGAATAGAAACAAGGTACAAGAAATTTTATGCACTGGTATCAATTTTACAATATTTATACATCATAGAAGGCCAAGAACGCTTCGTCATTGCAAGTTCGTCAAAATTTCAACAAAAACGATTATCGTATTCCAGGTTATTATTTCACATAGGGATATCGTTATTGATTTTTAGAGCTACACTTTTAATTCATAAGCATAAATAAAATAATTTAAAACATTATATAGATACAGAATTAGTACTACCCATGTATAATGCACATCCTTATTTTTCCATCAGAAATTTGGGCAAAAAAAGTGTGCATTATACATGGCAAAATACAGTAAAATGAAGGAGACATAAACAGCTTCTCAGACAAAAAAACAACAACATACAAACAAACAAACAAACAAACAAAAACCTAAAGGACTTCTTCATCACCACCAAAACATCACCATCAAACCAAGTTTACAAGAAATATTAAAAGAACTTCTTTAAGAAGAAAGGGGAGAAAAAGAACATAAAAATATATAATGAAATGGCAATAACTATGTTTGTATCAATAATCATTTTAAATGTAAGTGGATTAAATGCTCCAATCAAAAGACTTAGCGTAGCTGAATGGATAAGAAAACAAGATCAATATATATGTTGTCCACAAGAGACCTATTTCAGATCAAAAGACACACACAGCCTGAAAGTAAAGGGATGTGAAAAGATATTTCATGTGAATGGAAATAAAAAAAAAGCAGGGGTAGCAATACTTAGACAAAATTGACTTTAAAACAAATGCCATGATAAGAGACAAAGAGGAACATCACGTAATTATAAAGGGATCAAACAAACAAGATTATAAACTTTTATGCACCCAACATAGGAACACCGAAATACATAAAGCAAATATCAGGAGGAGACCCACATAAGGGAAGAGATCTGCAGTAATACAATCATGGTAGATGGCTTTAATATCCCATTGACACCAGTGGACAAATCTCCCAGTCTGAAAATCACAAAAACAAATAATGGCCTTAAATGACACACTAGACCAGATAAATTTAATTGATATTTTTAAAGCATTTTACAGCAAAGCAGCAGAATATACATTGTTTTTAAGTGCACATGGAATATTTTCCAAGATAGACCAATTGTTAGGCCACAAAATAAGTTTCAGTAAATTTAAGAAGATTGAAATCATATCAAGCGTCTTTTCTGACTACAATGGTATGAAACTAGAAATAAATTACAAGAAAAAAACACACATAGAGGCTAAATAACATGCTACTAAATAATGAACAGGTCAACAATGAGGCCAAGAAAGAAATCAAAAGATACCTTGAGACAATTAAATAAAAACATGACAAAATTTATGGGACACAACAAAAGCAGACCTAATGGGAAATTCATAGCAATACAAGCTACTTCAAGAAATAAGAAAAATTTCAATTAAATAATCTAACTTTACACTTAAAGGAACTAGAACAAGGACAGCAAACAAAGCCCAACGTGAGCAGAAGGAAGAAAATAAGAAAGATCAGAGTGGAATTAAATGAAATAGAGTATTAAAAGAAAAAGAAAGAAAGAAAAGATCACTAAAACCAAGAGCTGGTTCTTTGAAAAGATAAACAATATTGATAAATCTTTAGCCCAACTCATCAAGAAAAAAAGAGAGAGAACTCAAATAAATATTATGAATAATGAAAGGACAAATGACAACTGACACCACAGAAATACAAAGGATTATAAGAAACTATTACAAACAATTATATGCCAACAAACTGAACAATCTGGAAGAAATGAATAAATTCCTAGAAATATACAATCTTTTCAATATTGAATCAAGGAGAAACAGAAAATCTGAATTGACTGATTACTACTAATGAAATCGAATTAGTAATCAAAAAACTCCCAAAAGTCCTGGACCAAATAGTTTTACAGGTGAATTTTACCAAATATTCAAAGAAGAATTAACACCTATCCTTCTCAAACTGTTCCAAAAAATTCAAGAGGAGGAAAAGCTCCCAAGCTCATTTTATGAGATTACCATTAGTCTTATTAAAAAACTAAACAAAGACGTATAAAAAAAAAATTATAGGCCGATACCCCTGATAAACATAGATGCAAAAATCCTCAACAAAATATTAACAAATTGAATTAAACAATACATGAAAAAAATCATACACCATGATCACGTGGGACTTATTCTTGGGACCCAAGCTTTGTTCAATATCTGCAAATCAATTAATGTGATACACCACCTCAACAAAATGGAAAATAAAAACCATATGGTCATATCACTAGATTAGAAAAACCATTTGACAAAACCCAGTATCCATTTATGATAAAAACTCTCAGGACATTAGGAATAGAACCATATATAACGAACACACAGCTAACATCACACTCAATGGGAAAAAGCTTAAAGTGTACTCCTTAAGATCAGGAATAAGACAAGGATGCCCACTTTCACCACTTCTATTCAACATAGTATTGGAAGTCCTAGCCACAGCAATCATACATGAAAAAGAAATAAAAGACATTCAAATGGGAATAAAAGAAATAAAACTCTCATTATTTGCAGTAGCATAATATAGAAAGAACCCTAAAGATTCCTCCCCCCAAACACATCAGAACTGACAAATAAGTTCAGTATTAGCAGGACAGAAAATTAATATTCAGAAATCGGTGGCATTTTTATACACCGATAATGAACTGTTAGAAAAATAAGTTAAGAAAAAAAGACCACTTACAATTACACCAAAAAAACAAAAATTACCTAGGAATAAATTTAACCAAAGAGGTAAAACACCTGTTCTTGGAAAACTATAAGACACTGAAGAAAGAAATTGCAGAAGATACAAATAAATGGAAACATATACTATGCTCATGGACAGGATGAATGAACTTTGTTAAAAATGTCCATACTATCCAAAGCAATCTATAAATTCAATGTAATCCCTATCAAAAAATTAGGCATTTTTCACAGAACTAGAACAAATAATGCTAAAATTTAAGTGGAACTACGAAAGATTATGAATAACCACAACAATCTTGAAAAAGAACAAAATTGGAAGCATCACACTACCTGATATCAAAGTACATTTCAAGGCAATAGTAATCAAACCATCATAGCACCGGCATAAAAACAAACACATAGATCAATGGAACAGATTGGAGAGCCCAGAAATAAATCTATGCCTATACGGTGATTTAATTTATGACAAAGAAGGCAAGAACATAAAGTGGGTGTCACGCGGGGTGGCCTGCGGGGTTTCTGCTCCCGCTCCCCACACAAGAACGCAGGATGCGGCTAGGCCAAAAAGGAACACCCACGGAACCATAGGTAGGGGAGTCATACCACTATGGTCTCACTGGAGGCTGGAGGCACACTACCTGCGACCTGCTGTCCACTTTTCTGCCGACTGACCGACTCTCCTCGACTCCACTCCCCAGCGCAGCTGCGGCAGTTATATCAGCGGCCAACGGCTCAAGGGTTACAGCTGACGGCCAACAAGCCACAGCTGATGGCCATCTACTACCCGAACCAGCACCCTTCCACATGAGGCCGAGAGCCTAGAAAGTGCTCTCTGGGGCTCTGTCCCCACACTCCACCCCTACAGGGTCTCACCTCACAATCTACGCGGCAAGCGTCTTCCATGAGAGGCCCTGTGTGAGGAACCTGGAGGTGCATGCAATATCCTGGACACAGCCAGGCTCTCTGGGCACAGCCAGGGTTTCTCAGGGCACCACCAGTCCCTCTGGGCACAGCCAGACTTCCTGGGCTTCTTAGGGTACCACCAGTCTCCCCGGACACAGCCAGGGTTTCTCAGGGCACCACCAGTACTTCTGGGCATAGCCAGACTTCCTGGGCTTAGCCAAGGCTCTCAGAGCACTGCCACTCTCTCTGGGCACAGCCCGACTTCCTGGACTCAGCCAGGGTTCTCAGGACACTGCCACTCTCTCTGGGCACAGCCAGACTTCCTGGACTCAGCCAGGACTCTCAGGGCACTGCCACTCTCTCTGGGCACAGCCAGACTTCCTGGACTCAGCCAGGGTTCTCAGGACACTGCCACTCTCTCTGGGCACAGCCAGACTTCCTGGACTCAGCCAGGACTCTCAGGGCACTGCCACTCTCTCTGGGCACAGCCAGACTTCCTGGACTCAGCCAGGGCTCTCAGGGAACTGCCACTCTCTCTGGGCACAGCCAGACTTCCTGGACTCAGCCAGGGCTCTCAGGGAACTGCCACTCTCTCTGGGCACAGCCAGACTTCCTGGACTCAGCCAGGGCTCTCAGGGCACTGCATCTCTCTCTTGGCACAGCCAGACTTCCTGGGCTCAGCCAGGGCTCTCAGCACTGCCACTCTCTCTGGGCTTCTCAGGGTACTGTGCTGGAACAACAGTGGCTCACAGTCAAGGTGCTTGCATATTCTCAATGGCGGCCGGTCAAAACACAAAAGCAAACATCCACCAGTTCCACTACATGGTGGTATGTTCCCAAGCAAATAGTCAAGCGGTCCATTAAATTAGGGATAGAAGAGAATTTCCCATAGTCCATAGTCATTCGCCAGGGCTGTCCTGGGGGTGAGGGACGACCTTGACCTCACCCTCAGCTCCCACAGAGGACTCAGCAAGCGTTTCCTCCTGGGACTACAAGTCCTACATCCAGGCGCCTCAGCAAGCACTTCCCAGCTCACAGGGCCGCACCGACCTTTGATTTCTCTGGCCTATGCTGGTGGGAGAACCGTTCACGTCCCCTCACCCATCCACGGGTTCCAGCTCTCCAGCAGCTGCTCCTCCTGGTCTTCCTGAGACTGAGTGTTCACAAGCACAAACTGCTTCACCGCCTTTCGGGGAGCTTTGGCCGGCACCGTACCCTGCTCGCTGCGCCATTTGTCGTCCGGTGCGACCTGCGGGGTCTCTAGTCCCAGTCCCCACAGAAGAACGCAGGACATGGTGAGACCAAAAAGGAACACCCATGGAGCCATAGACAGGGGAGTCATACCACTATATTCTTGCTGGCGGCTGGGTTGGAGACACAGGAAGCAGGGGTGTCCTGTGGGGCGGCCTGTGGGGTCTCTGGTCCCACTCCCCACATAAGAATGCAGGACAGGGTGAGGCCAAAGAGGAATACCCACGGAGCCATAGGTAGGGGAGTCATACCACTATGGTCTCACTGGAAGCTGGGTTCACCAGACGTGCGACCTGGTGTCCGTTTTTCTGCCAACCGACTTACGACTCTCCTCCACTCTCCTCGATTCTGCTCCTCTACTCTCCTCCGCTCTCCTCCTTAGCTGCAGCAGTTATATCAGCGGCTAATTGGCTAACTGGCTACAGCTGACGGCCAATCAGCCACAGCTGACGGCTATCTACTACCCGAGCCAGCACTTTTCCACGTGAGGCCGAGAGCCTGTAAACTACTTTCTGGGGCTCTGTCCCCACACTCCACCTCTACAGGGTCTCGCCTCACAATCTACGCGACGAGCATCTTCCGCGAGGGTCCCTGTGCCATATTAGCCTACTGACACCTACAGACAAAAAGAAACGGTAGTCTTAGGAACCAACAATGGCAAATCCTTTCCATCTGGGAGGATACATGCTAGCTTTTTGTCCTGGGAAAGGAGGGTCACTGCCACTGGCACCTTTCCCGGTTTGTGGTACCAGACCTTTATGGCAGTGCTTGGGGTATCTTGCATAGTTTCAACATGTAACAGAACAGGGTACCCCATAATAGGCCTGTGGGGACAGAGCCCCAGAGAGTAGTTGACAGGCTCTCGGCCTCACGTGGAAGGGTACTGGCTCGGGTGGTGGATGGCCGTCGGCTGTGGCTGATTGGCCGTCGGCTGTGGCTGATTGGCCGTCGGCTGTGGCCGGTTAGCCGATTGGCCGCTGGTATAACTACTGCGGCTATGGAGGAGAGCCGAGGACTGCCGAGGACTGCCAAGGATTGCCGAGGAGCCGAGCAGAGCCGAGGAGAGCGGAAGAGAAGAGCCGAAGAGAGCTGAAGAGAGGAGAGGAACAGAGTCGAGAGAGTGGAGGAGAGTCGTCGGTCGGTCGGTTGGCGGAAAGGCGGACGGCAGGTCGCGCGTCCGGTGGGCCCAGCCTCCAGTGAGACCATAGTGGTATGACCCCCTACCTATGGCTCCGTGGGTGTTCCTTTTTGGCCTCACCATATCCTGCGTTCTTGTGTGGGGAGCAGGACCAGAGACCCCGCAGGCTGCCCCGCCTGAAAAATGGCGCGGCGAGCAGGCCTCCGTGCAGGACAAATGGCGCAGCGAGCAGGGTCTCCCGCACGAAAACTGGTGCAGCGAGCAGAGTATGGCGCCGGCTAAAATTCTCCGAAGGCTGGTGGAGCAGTTTGTGCGTGTGAAAACGCAGTCTCAGGATGCCCATGAGGAGCGACACCGGGAACAGGGGGCGCGGTCTGCCTGGGAGACTCAAGCCTCCAGCTGGCACACCACCTTCTTGGCCATAGAAGGCGTTGTCCTCCTTTTGTTGATCTGCTGCAGCCTTAGGATCCGAGGGTGGTGGACATCTTACAAGGAGGCCTCCACCCACTCAGACACCTGGCACGGTGAGCAAGATTCCGACCAGGTAGGAATGGCGTCTGACTCTGGGCAGGAGGACGTGTGGACCCCAGACAGTATATGGTATTCGGTGGCCACTGTTCTCAGGAGTTGGACCCCCAAGGAAAGGTGGGAGGACATGGACGGCTCTCTGGCCAGTGTGGAGAACGCCCTGCAGGCTCTGGCTGAGTGGTTGCCGGAGGAGGAGAAGGCTACAGCCGGCCGCGTGGGCTGGATGTTCCTCACGGCCTTGAGTCTCAACTCGGAAAATTCGCTTAATGAAGTGGCCTGGGTGCCGAACCAGGTGTCCCGATTGGAAGCACTGAAAGCCCGGATCCGCCTCTTAGAACAGGGGCCCCAAGGTGGAGACTCTGAGGCAGAGGCGGAGGAAGCCAGTGGAGACAATGTAGCTCCCAACGCCCAAGCCCGGCCAATCTTGAAGCAAAGGGTGAAACATGAGCATCCTTTGGGACCCGGGGGCATTGCTGTCAAGAACCCAGCTGTGACTGAGTTCACGACCTACACCCCATACACTCCCACTGAGTTGCAGGAGCTGGGAAGGCGGTACAGAGAGCGCCCTGGACAGCCAGTCTCGGCTTGGCTATTACGTTTAAGGGATGAGGGAGCAGACAGCATTCTCTGCTCCCCAGGCGAGATGTAAAAGCTAGCCTTCGTGACAGTGCATCCGTCCCTGCGACAAAGGTTACAAAACTGCCATAGGTTGGCCCACAACCAGGGCAACCATTCTCTAATGGCGTGGCTCACTGCTGCAGTATGCACAGTATGGGGACAGGCTGGCGAGCTGCCAGACACTGTGAGTCAATGGCAGTCATATACAGAACTTACCCAAATAATCCGTGAAATGGGTTTGACTCATGCTATTTTTAACCTCAACATGCAGGGCCCAGATGACGAGCTTTTTAATGCCAGCATGAGAGATCTGGTTTGGATACTGCACCTGCTAGTTCTTTTGGATCCTCGGTTGTTATTCTTACACCGTATGGAGGGTGACGGATCCATGAAGTTACAACTGCCATGGCCACCCTAGGGGATGTTGAAAGCCAGAGGCGAAGGAAATTAAGACAGGAGGTCCGCTCAGTTGAGACCTGGAAGCCCAAACCAAAGGTACAGGGGCGAGGTCGCGGACCTCAGAGAGTAACACGCGCACAGATGTGGTGTGATCTCGTGGCAGCAGGGGTCGACAGAAAGAAAATAGACTGACAACCCAGTGCACTCCTGCTTGAACTTTGGAAACTGTTGCGTCCGGAAAAACAATTCCAGAGAAGCATAAAGGAGGAGTCTTGGAAAGCGCGACCCGTGTCCCTCCAGGATTGCATGCAGCCCCTTGAGGCCGACTCCTCTCAGCTTGATTAGGGGTGGGGCCAAGGTACCCGGTCAGAGGGGACGAGCAGGGACCGGAGGCCACAGCCCTGGCGCGTGGTTACAGTGCGACAGTACCGCCTGCCAGGAGGACAGGAGGAGATTGGTCGTACAATATTGGAATTGGAAAAGGCACATATAGTGAGGCCAACGCACAGTCCCTTTAACTCCCCAGTATGGCCTGTCAAGAAGCCAGATGGGACCTGGCGAATGACTGTGGACTATAGGGAGTTAAATAAGGTGACCCTTGCACGCTGCAGTGCCTTGAATTCATGATTTAATGGGAAACTCTGTTAAAGCCAGGCTACGGCTTGAAAGCAGGGGAACGGCAGCAATGGACTTGGCCCTGGCAGGTCAAAAGCCCCCACTGTCGGTGGTTGGGTCTGATAGCCCCATGGGGGGCCGGTTTGACTCATGATTTGCAAGTGACGCCAGGGGTGGTTGCTGAGTGGCCACCGCAAGTGACTGTAGTATACAGAATTCCCGATACCGGGATGATTTTGCGAGGAAACTATGTGCTCTCACTATGGCCTATTATGGGGTCCCCTGTTCTGTTACATGTTGAAACTATGCAAGGGACCCCAAGTACTGCCATAAAGGTCTGGTACCACAAACCAGGAAAGGTGCCAGTGGCAGTGACCCTCCTTTCCCAGGACAAAAAGCTAGCATGTATCCACCCAGTTGGAAGGGATTTGCCATTGTGGTTCCTAAGACTACCGTTTCTTTTCGTCCGTAGGTGTCAGTAGGCTAATATGGCACAGGGACCCTCGGGGAAGACGCTCGTCGTGTAGATTGTGAGGCGTGACCCTGTAGGGGTGGAGTGTGGGGACAGAGCCCCAAAGAGCAATTTCCAGGCTCTCGGCCTCATATGGAGGGGTGCTGGCTCGGGTAGTGGATGGCCGTCGGCTGTGGCTGGTTGGCTGTTGGCTGTGTCGGTTAGCCGATTGGCTGCTGGTATAACTGCTGCGGCTGCGGAGGAGAGCCGAGGACAGCCGAGGAGCCGAACAGAGCCGAGGAAAGCAGAAGAGAAGAGCCGAGGAGAGCGGAAGAGAGTAGAGGATCAGAGTCGAGGAGAGTGGAGGAAAGTCATCGGTCGGTTGGCAGAAAGGTTGACGGCAGGTCGCGCGTCTGGTGGGCCCAGCCTCCAGTGAGACCATAGAGGTATGACTCCCCTACCTATGGCTCCGTGGGTGTTCCTTTTTGGCCTCACCATATCCTGCGTTCTTGTGTGGGGAGCGGGACCAGAGACCCCGCAGGCCGCCCCGCCTGAAAAATGGCATGGCGAGCAGGGTCTCCCGCACGATAAGGCCATAGTGAGAGCACATAGTTTCCTTGCAAAATCATCCCGGTATTGGGACCTCTGTATACTACAGTCACTTGCGGTGGCCACTCAGCCACCACCCCTGACATCACTTGCAAATTATGAGTCAAACCGGCCCCCCATGGGGCTATCAGGTCCAACGATCCACAGTGGGGGCTTTTGACCTGCCAGGGACAAGTCCATTGCTGCCGTTCCCCTGCTTTCAAGCATGTGGGTGCTGGCATCAAAATGTTCCCATTTCTGCTGTAGCCTGGCTTAACAGAGTCTCACTGGTGGTAACTTGTAATTGAATGGGAGCAGCTGTTCGATGTAGCAGAGCTTCTACTGGTGCGGGCCCTCCCTTCCGTGGTCTCTCATTCAGGACTCTCAAGACATCCCATAGACGAGAGGCCCAGTCACGCATCGTGGGAGGGTGTTTTGACACCCGGAGACCTTGCTTCAAAAGGCCATTATAGCGTTCAATCATGCCAGCTGCTTGTGGATTGTACGGGGTGTGAAACAACCATTGCACGTCCATCCTGGCAGCCCAGCGCTGCACTTCTTGCCCCGTAAAATGGGTACTCCTGTCACTTTCAATGACTTGGGGGCGCCCATAGAGGGCGCACAGCCATGTAAGGGCGACCACTATATGCCACTGATCCGCAGCCGGACAGGGCCAAGCAAACATCAACCCCGTAGCAGTGTCCACTGCTGTAAATGCATATATCGCATTGCGGGCCTTAGGCAGGGGTCCAATGTAATCCACTTGCCAGCGAGTGAGGGGCACCCTCCCTCACGTAATCTGCTGTGTCTCCCAGGGGAGCCTCCGCCTTTGGGGGCTGTCCTGGGCACAGACTGCACAGTCATAGCAGGCATTTGCTGTCTCCTGCCATTTCAAAGGCAGGCCCCAGTGTCTGCTCACCTGCCACATGGTTCAACTTCCAGCGTGCTGCAATTTCCTATGCAGCCAGTGGGCCACATCTGTGGCAGGAACCCGCTCTAACCATCGTACCCGTGCTAGGGCGTCTGCTTCATCATTACCTGGGGACACTAAGGGGGAGTGACCTGTGACATGCATTAAGGTCACCTCCTTTTTCTGCCCTAGGTCCCAGAGGTCCTGCCACATGGCTTGACCCCACAGTGGACGGTATCCCACCAACCAATTTTGGTGTTTCCATGTAGGGAGCCACAACGTTAGGCCCTGGAACACCGCCCAACTGTCAGTGCAAATAACTAGGGGCCCAGGATCGTGGATGATTACCATCCACACAGCCCCTAATTCAGCCCACTGTCTACTCTGGCCCGTCCCAGTATCAAACCAAATGGTGTCTGTTTTGGGCTGCACACCAATAGCTGTCCAAACAGCTGCAGTCCCTTGGCTAGAACCATCGGTAAACCAGGCATCCTCAGGTACTGGGGACTGCCCTTCTTTGTAGGGTGAGGGCTCCAAGTCCTCCCCTCTAGGCAGAGTGCTTGGCTCAGCCTGGGCTACAAGCTCCACAGGCCACAGGACCTGTTGTAGCTCTGTGCTCAAAGGGCTTGAACTAAGGGTGCTACGTTGCTCCAAGTAGGCATCCCTCTTGGCGAGGGTGGTGGTCTGTGCCACCCCCATTTTGGGTCCCTGGGTCCATGTACGGACCCACCCCTGGACAGGATAGGTTATTCGAACCAACACCCGTGCCGTTCCTGTGATGGCTTCTGTGGCCACTAGGGCTGCATACGCAGCAGCCAGCTGTTTCTCTATTAGAGAGTAGCGGACCTCCGCTTCTTTCCATAAATGGGACCAAAATCCCACTGGCAACCGGAGACGCTCCTGCCGTTGCCAGAGACCCCATGCGTACCCCTCTTGGGTTACGTGAACATCAAGTTCAAATGGGCGGCCGGGGCCCACTACTTGCAGAGCCTGTGCCTGCTGCACTGCCCGTTTCATGGCAACGAAGGCTTGCTCTATAGCCTCAGTCCAATCCCATGAGGCCCCCTTTTTTTATCATATTGTACAAGGACCTTGCCATTTCTGCTAAATGGGGTACAAACGCCCGCCAATATCCTAGCAGACCCAAATATGTCTGCAGTTGGGAGACCTTGGTCAGCTGGGGAAAGGCTTGTATCTTATCAATGATTGCCTCAGGTATAACCTTTGTCTTACCTGACCACACAACACCCGAAAACTTGATGGATAAGCCAGGGCCTTGGACCTTTTCCTCGTTCACTGCCCAGCCGCGTGACTTCAGGTGGCAGAGAAGAGAGGGAGCTGCTTGCTCTAAATCAGAAAGAGAATCTGAGGTTAACAGAATGTCATCAACATAATGAAACAAGGCCACAGAGGATGGGAAATCCCACTGTGCCAAATCCTGAGCCACGAGCCCGTGACAGATAGTGGGGCTGTGCAAGTATCCTTGCGGAAGGACTTGAAAAGTCCACTGCCGCCCATCCCACGTAAAAGCAAACTGCTCTTGACACTCGGGTGCAATGTCAATGGAGAAAAAAGCATTGGCCAAGTCCACTACATAGTAATATGTCCCCAGGCGGAGAGTCAGATGACCCATTAAATCATGAATTGAAGGCACTGCAGCGTGCAAGGGTGGCGTCACCTTATTTAACTCCCTATAGTCCACAGTCATTCGCCAGGTCCCATCTGGCTTCTTGACAGGCCATACTGGGGAGTTAAAGGGACTGTGCGTTGGCCTCACTATATGTGCCTTCTCCAACTCCAATATTGTATGACCAATCTCCTCCTGTCCTCCTGGCAGGCGATACTGTCACACTGTAACCACGCGCCAGGGCTGTGGCAACACTTGAGGAGGGTGGTGAGCATGCCTGCGTGTCACTGCTTTCACCACCCAGATCCGGAGACGGAACTCTCCCACTGACATCTGTAAGCTGAGGCCATGTAGCACGTCCACCCCTAGAATATACTCCGGAACGGGGGAGACATAAACCTTGTAGGTACGAGGGGGATGCCTTCCTATACCCAGTGGTAAGGAAACAGCTTTCACAGTCACAGTTTTCCCCCCCGTAGCCATCAATGCAGACTGCTGGTCCAGGGAACAGTTCTGGGTTCCCATAAATGAGACTGCAGTCGGCGCCAGTGTCAACTAGAGCCAAAACCCTCTGTACATTCGAAGGGGACCAATGTATGGACAGTTCCACATGGGGCCTCCGGTCCCTGCTCATCCCCTCTGACCGGGTACCTTGGCCCCACCCCTAATCAAGCTGCAAGGGGTCAGCCTCAAGCGGCTGCATGAAGTCCTGGAGGGACACGGGTCATGCTTTCCCAGACTCCTCCTTTATGCTTCTCTGGAATTGTTGTTCCGGATGGAACTGTTTCCAAAGTTCCAGCAGGAGTGCATTGGGTTGTCGGTCTATTTTCTTTTTGTCGACCCCTGTTGCCACGAGATCACACCACATCTGTGCGCGAGTTACTCTCTGAGGCCCGTGACCTCGCCCCTTTACCTTTGGTTTGGGCTTCCAGGTCTCAACTGAGCGGACCTCCTGTCTTAACTTCCTTCGCCTCCAGCTTTCAACATCCCCTAGGGTGGCCATGGCAGTTGTAACTTCATGGATCCGTTGCCCTACATATGGGGTAAGAATAGCAACCAAGGATCCAAAAGAACTCGCAGGTGCAGTATCCAAAACCAGATCTCTCATGCTGGCAGTAAAAAGCTCGTCATCCGGCCCCTGCATGTTGAGGTTAAAAGTAGCATGGTTCATACCCATTTCGTGGATTATTTGCGTAAGTTCTATATATGGCTGCCATTGACTCACAGTGTCTGGCAGCTTGCCAGCCTGTTCCCATACGGTGCATACCACAGCAGTGAGACACTCCATTAGAGAATGGTTGCCCTGGTTGTGGGCCAATCTATGGCAGTTTTGTAACCTTTGTCGCAGGGACGGATGCACTGTCATGAAGGCTAGCTTTTCCATCTCGCCTGGGGAGCAGAGAATGTTGTCTGCTCCCTCATCCCATAAATGTAATAGGCAAGCCGAGATTGGCTCTCCAGCGCGTTGTCTGTACCGCCTCCCCAGCTCCTGCAACTCAGTGGGAGTGTATGGGGTGTAGGTTGTGAACTCAGTCACAGCTGGGTTGCCAGCAGCAGTGCCCCTGGGGCTCAAAGGTTGATCACGTGTTACCTTTTGCTTCAAGATTGGCCGGGCTTGGGGGTTGGGAGCTACATTGTCTCCACTTGCTTCCTCCGCCTCTGCCTCAGAGTCTCCACCTTGGGGCCCTTGTTCTAACAGGTGGACCCGGGCTTCCAGTGCTTCCAACCGGGACACCTGGTCCGGCACCTGGGCTATTTCATTAAGCGCATTTTCCTTAAGGCCATGAGGAACATCCAGCCCACGCGGCCAGCTGTGGCCTTCTCCTCTTCCGGCAACGGCTCAGCCAGAGCCTGCAGGGCGTTCTCCATGCTGGCTTGAGTGCCGTCCATGTCCTCCCACCTTTCCTTGGGGGTCCAACTCCTGAGAACAGTGGCCACCGAATACCATATACTGTGTGGGGTCCACACGTCCTCCTGCCCAGAGTCAGACGCCATTCCTACCTGGTCGGAATCTTGCTCACCGTGCCAGGTGTCTGAGTGGGTGGAGGCCTCCTTGTAAGATGTCCACCACCCTCGGATCCTAAGGCTGCAGCAGATCAACAAAAGGAGGACAACGCCTTCTATGGCCAAGAAGGTGGTGTGCTAGCTGGAGACTTGAGTCTCCCAGGCAGACCGCACCTCCCGTTCCTGGTGTCACTCCTCATGGGCCTCCTGAAGCTGGGCTCTCACACGCACAAACCGCTCCACCATGCTTTGGTAGGTTTTGGCAGGCACCATACCCTGCTCTCTGTGCCATTTGTCATGCGGGGCGGCCTGCGGGGTCTCTGGTCCCGCTCCCCACATAAGAACGCAGTATATGGTGAGGCCAAAAAGGAACACCCACGGAGCCATATGTAGGGGAGTCATACCACTATGGTCTCACTGAGGCTGGGTTCACCGGACGTGCGACCTGCTGTCTGTTTTTCTGCCAACCGACCAACGACTCTCCTCCACTGTCCTCGACTCTGCTCCTCTACTCTCCTCGGCTCTCCTCTGTAGCCGCAGCAGTTATATCAGTGGCTAATTGGCTAACTGGCTACAGCTGATGGCCAATCAGTCACAGCTGATGGCCATCTACTACCTGAGCCAGCACCCTTCCACGTGAGGCTGAGAGCCTGTAAACTACTTTCTGGGGCTCTGTCCCCACAAGGAGCCACACTGTTCACAACCCTCACTGCACCGCTTGCAGGCTCAGCCACCATCTTCTTGCTAGCCTCCATTTGCTGCTAGCGTAGCCACAGCAGTTATATTAGTGGGCAATGGCTCACTGGTTACAGCTGACGGCCAACTAGCCACAGCTGATGGCCATCCAATCACAGTTGATGGCCATTTACTACCTGAGCCAGCACTTCCCCACACGAGGCCAAGAGCCTGGAAACTGCACTCCTGGCTCTGTCCCTACATGGTGTAAAAACAGTCTATTCAATAAATGGTGTTGGAAAAACTGCACAGATGCATGCAAAAATATGAAACTAGACCACCTTCTTATTCCATATACATTAATAAACTTAAAATGGACTAGAGACATATGTAAGATCCAAAACCATAAAACTCCTAGAAGAAAACATAGACAGTAAACTCTTTGACATTGCTATCAATGATACACTTACTGATATATATCCTCAGGCAAAGGAAACAAAAATAAAACAAGTGGGAATCCATCAAACTAAAAAGATTTTGCACAGCAAAGGAAACCATTAACAAACAAAAAGACAACCTATTGAATGAGAGAAGATATTTGCCAATGATACATCTGATAATGGGTTAATATAATATATTATATTTATATAACATATTATATATATATATATATATATATATATATATATATATATATAGACAGAACTCAACAACAAACAAATAAACATCTCAATTAAAAAATGGGCAGAAGACTTGAATAGACATTTTTTCAAAGAGAACATACAGATGACCAATAGACATATGAAAAGATGCTCAATGTCACTAATCATCAGAAAAATGCAAATTAAAATCACAATGCGATCCCTGTACATTTGTCAGGATGACTATTAGCAAGAAGTCAAATAACAACAAGTGCTGGTGAGGATGTGGGGGAAACAGAACCATCGTGCACTGTTGGTGGGATTGCAATTTGGTGCAGCCACTACTGAAAATGGTTTGGAGGTTCCTCAAAAAATTAAAAGTAGAACTACCTTATGACACAGCAATTTCAGTTCTAGATATTTATCTGAAGAAATCAAAAACCCTATTCCAAAAAGATATATGCTCCTCTTTGTTCACTGCAACACTATTTACAATAGCAGTGATATGGAAGCAACCTAGGTGCTCATCAATAAATGACTGGATAAAAAAGATGTGATTATATATACAGGAGGTGCCAAAAAATGTATACAAGTGAACACATTGGTCACCGTTGCTCAAGCAGCAGTTTGCCATAATCAGAAGTGTCTAGACATGGATGGTAACCACTTTGAGCTCCTCTTGTAATTGCAGAATTCAAATGTGACTTGTATTCATCTTTTGTTATCAGTATATCTTGAGTATTACAATTTTAATACAGTCTTCCTTTCTTAAAATGTGACATTTTTCGCTATATATATATATATATATATATATATATATATATATATATATATTTATATAATAGAATATTGCTTGGCCATAAAAAAGAATAAAATCTTACTATTTGTGACAACATGGGTAGACCTAAAGGGTATTACGCTAAGTAAAATAAGTCTGACAGAGGAACATAAATACCATATGATCTCACTTATATGTGGAATCTAAAGAACAAAATAAACAAACACAGAAAACTGAAATAGAGTCAGGTATGGAGAGCAGGTATACTTCCTTATTTATTGCTCACTGTGTTCTAGCATCTTATTCCTAAACATGGGTCTGATACTTTAATAGGATACGCAATTCTCAGCAGTTAGGAAGACGATGATGCTTATTATAATTTATGATCATGAAACTCAATAATAAACAATTGCTTCACAGACTGGAAACTTTCATTAAGTTGAGCAAAGCATGGAATAAAGTAAGAGAGAAACTTTTATTTATGTATGTATGTATTTATTTATTTATTTTTGACAGTCCCCTCAGCCATTTGAGCAGGACTCAACAGGGATAGCTTATCTCTGCTCCACTTGGCATCAGCAGGAGGATCTCAAGGGCTGGGAGCTGGAATCTTCTGAAGGTTCACTCACTCACCCACTTCCTCGGAATCATGCTGTCTGATGGCTGAGCTCTTAGCTTGAGTTATTAGTTGAAACACTTACACATGTGGTCTGGGCTGCCTTACAGCATGGTGCCTATGTTAGTTTTCTATCACTGCTTCCATAAATTACCACAAATTTAGTGGCTTAAACAACACAAATTTATTATGTTAAATGATGCTACAGACCAAAAATTTGACACAGGTCTCACTGGGCTAAAATCGAAGTATTGCATGCAGGGCTGCATTCTTTTTTGGAAGCTCTAGGGCAGCATCTGTTTCTTTTCTCCACTTTGGAGAGATTGACCACATCCCTTTGCTCATGGCCCCCTTTCTCCATCTTCAAAGCCAGCAGGGTTACATTTTCTGTGTCTTTCTTCCATAATCACATCTCTCTCTGACTGATTTACTTCTGCCTCCCTCTATATACGCATTCTTGAGTAGTTACTCCTTCTAACTCTGAACTTACTGCTCTATTCTATTTTTAAAAAGTCTTGTGGTTATATTGGGCTCACCCAGATAATCCAGTAAACTCTCCTCACAGAACGTATTTAATTTAATCAAAACTACCTAGTCTATCTACCATGAAAGGTAACACAGTCAAGAGGTTCCAGGGATTAAAACATAAACACTTGGGAGAGGGAAACATTAACCTGCGCACCACAGTGGCTGAGCTCCAAGGACAAGAATCTTGAATGAGCCCCAAGAGATGGGCAGCATCACTTCCCTCATGTTGCTATTTGCCACAGCTTCAAGAAGAGGAGAAGTAGACTCCATTCCTTGATGAGGGAGTTGAAGGCTCTGGAAGAGGATGTTGGAAGAGAAATAGGGCATTGACCATGTTTGTAAAATACAACCATCTATGAATAGTATGATGGATGAAAACGCCAGTTTTGGTGTCCAAGTGCGTATGTGAAAATCCTGGCTCTTCTACTTAGTAACAATAGCAGTGTGCCCTGGGGAAAATTAGCCTTGCCAATGTCAAGTTTTCTTATCTGTAAAATGAGGATAACAATTATACAATCCCAAAGGATAGTTGTAGGGGATTAAATGAGCTAACCTCTGTATAATATTTAGGACGGTGCCTGGCTCATAGTAAGACCTCAATAAATGTTGCTACAAATCAGCTGTATGGATTTAAGCAAGTTACTCAATCACTCCAAAACCCAGTTTCTTCATATGTAAAACAATGATAAGAGAATTTTCTTCATGGGATTGTTGTGCAGACTAACTGAGTTAAGCATATTTGGTAAGTAGTAAGCATTCAAAAAATATTACACTTATATAGTCATAATTACATACTACATTTATACTTAGAATTATATTTATAACTGTATATATAATAATAATAATTAAATGTGATGGATTATAACTAATCGTTTCCTCAAGAAAGGAATATCACACTATAATAAATGGATAGATAGATAGATAGATAGATAGATAGATAGATAGATAGATAGATGATAGATAAATACATACTATGAGACCATATGTACAGAGCTATAAAGAATTTCAAAATTACTAGTTAAGGATTACATCCAAGATGGCAGATTAAGTAAATGCTACATTTACTGCATTCCCAGGATCACACCAAAATTACAAACAAAGTATAGAACAATCAACCTCAAAAACCATCTGAAGATGAACTGAACAGACTCCTATAACTAAGGACATAAAGAAGAGGCTACATTGAGACAGGTGGGGGGGAGGGAGAGACTCAAAATGGGATGACCACAAACCAACAGACAATGGTTGAGCACCAGGAGAGACACCTCAGTGGTGGTGGTCTCCTTGGAAGAGGGAGGGGTCCCAGCATTGCACAGGGCTCCCCAACCCAGGGGGCCTATGCCAGGAAGAGGAGTTCCCATAACATGTGACAGTGAAAATCAGTAAGGACTCTGTCTGCCCATCCTGGTGAGAAGGAAGGCAGCTGGAAATCCAGACACCCTCTTATACAGTCCACGCACAGATTCACTTGCTTGTAAATACTTGCCTGCCCTCCGGTGGAGGGGCAGCAACTCAAGAGGTGCCAGAGATATATGGGGAAAGATTGAGTTGTAGAGCTTCAAGGGGAGGGCTGGAGAAAGAGCTATCATTATACCTGTGAGAAGCTGGCCTCATGTGTAGCCTATAAGAAGGGTACCATCTTTTCTTTGTTGATCCCTCCTCCATGGCCTAATCTCAGACCACATTGGTCTGGTAAATTCCAAGTATGCCCATCACTTTTGTGATGCCCTGTGTCCTTGCCCCAAACAACTAGTACCACATCTCCCAGGGCACTCTCAGCTACCCTGGGGGGGAGGGTCGGTACAGCCCCCACAAGTTGCAGAAAACTTTTATAGCCACAGACCACCCGCAGACAGCTTGCAGTGCCCCAATAAACTTTTGGTGGTAGACAGTAACTCAAAGCCTGTGTCCAGCCTCTCTTGGGTGGCTCTCAGGGAACTGTAGACCTAAGGTAACAGTGGTCAGCCATAGTGTTCTCAGGGCATTTTTGCCAAGTGTTCATGGGCCCAACACCGTGCAAGAACTGAAACTGCAGTCACTTGGTAAAAACAACAGCCCATGGCTCGAAGTTCCATGGAACCACACCCCACCCAGCTAGTGCTGCATCACCAAAGGCACTTTCAAACACCAGGTCAACCAGCGTGGCCTGCACACCTAAGGAGTCTCTTTCAACAGGTGAGACTTACTGGCAGCAGGCAGGTGGTAGGCCTTGGGATTTTCACTAAGCTGCCTCAGGCCCAATACTGGTGGCAGCCAGCCTCAGTTCACAGAAAGGCCACCCCCACATGCCTTCAAGTCTAGTACAGGCAGAAGCCAACCACATATAGCTTTGCAGTTCCTACAAGGTAACCACAGGCCAGTCACAGGTAAGGCTGAATTTGACCTACACAGGAGGCCCTCCCAATAGACACCAGAAACAACACATCCAGAGGCCAGCTTCAGACCACGTCAACCATAGCATGACCTGGTTAGCCCCACAAGTGATACACCCAAAGGGTGGTCCCACCAGACACAAGGGCCCACAAGGATGAATCTCCCTGTAAGGGGTCAGCCCAAGGTCAGCAGTTCATACACTGCGTGCATAACAAGCCCTCACAGTCAGTCAGCCTGGGAGTCAATCCCAACCACTGATGGCTCAACTACAACAGGAGAACACACACAACACACTCAAAGGACACTCAAGGAACACCCACACAAGAGATTGGGGAGATTGGGCCATTGGACCACACAGGACACATACTACACAAGGCTACCCAGCAAAGACTGAGAGATATAGGAGATCTACCTAATACATAGAAGCAAACACAGAGAGGCACCCAGAATGAGGAAACAAAGAAACATGTCCCAAATAAAAGAACAAGAGAGATCTCCAAAAATGAAACTAAATGAAATGGAGGCAACCAACATACCAGAGACACAGTTTAAAACACTGATTATAAGAACGCTAAGGAACTTAATGAAAATTTCTACAAAGAGATATTAAGCATAAAGAAAGACATAGAAACCCAATAATTAACCAGTCAGAAATAAAGACTACAATAGCTGAAATGAAGAATGTCTTGGTGTAGAATTAACCCCTGGTCGTTCACAGAATGTAAAAGAATTTATGAGACTCTACAAGAGTATCCAGAGAAAAGATACACTGAAAGTCAAAAAGGGAGAGACAAAGCTCTGTTTGAAACTGGCAGAAGTTTTGTCAGGGCAGTCTGAGAGGGAGAGCTGCGGAGACAGAGAGGAAAGAGAGAGATACTGGCAGAAGTTTGCCAGAGCAGTCTGATAGAGACAGCTACAGAGACAGAAGGGTAAGAGTGAGATACTGGCAAATGGAATTATGCCAGGGTGGAGTCCAATGGGGGATAGCTGTACTGATGAGAAGGAGTGCTGAGGTTTTTATTTTTCTAAGCAGGATGTAGGGTGCTTCTCAGCTTGCAGGGGGGGCTGCCATTACAATTGTCTTCTTATGGTAATTGTCCTGTTCCCATCTATGATGGATGTTAGCTTGCAGGGAGTTGCTGTTGAGATTGGAAACTGTTCTGTTCCCATTTATGATGGGTGTTTGTTAGTTTGCAGGGGGTTGCTGTTGCAATTGGGAACTGTTCTGTTTTCACCTATGATGGATGTAAGGTACTCGTCAGCTTGTAGGTGCAGTATTAGCCAGGGGAGTTAGAGCCAAGAGACTAATGTTTAAGCTCACTCCTGTTAGCCCACAAGCTCGCTCCTGTTAACTCTTTGCCTGTCCCATCCTGCCAGCTCACAAGCCCACTCCTGTTAACTCTTTGCTTGTCTCATCAAAGAATACAAAAGAAAGAATCAACAACAGATTAGATGAAGCAGAGGATTAAATCAGTGAGTTAGAAGACAAGGTAGCACAAAACACCCAATTAGAACAACAAAAAGAAAACAAAGAAAAAAAAAGTTGATATTGTAAGGGATCTGTGGGACAACATCAAGCATAATAATATCCACATCAGTGGAGTACCAGAAGGAGAAGGGAGGAAGCAAAGGATCACGAACCTATATGAAAAGATAGACTGAAAACTTTCCTAACACGGTGAAGAAAATAGACAAGACATACAAGCCCAGGAAGTGCAGAAAGTTCCAAACAAGAAGAACCCAAACAGGTCCACACCAAGACAAATTATAACTAAACTGGCAAAAGTTAAAGACAAAAAGAGAATTCTAAAAGCAGTAAAACAAAGACAACTAGTTCATTACAAGGGAGCTCCCATAAGATTGTCAGCTGATTTCTCAATGGAAACTCTGTAGGCCATAAGGGAGTAGCAAAAAATACTCAAATAAATGAAAAACAAATGCCTACAACCAATGCTAGTTTACCCAGCAAGGCTATCATTTCAAATTAAAAGAGAGATAAACAGCTCCCCAGACAAGAAAAAGCTAAAGAAATTCATTACCACCAAGCCAGTGTTACAAGAAATGTTAAAATAACTTCGTTAAGTAGAAGAAAGGGGAAAACAAACAAACAAAAGAAGATCAAAACTATAAATAATAAAATAGCAATAACTATGTACCTATCGATAATCACTTTAATTGTAAATGTATTAAATGCTCAAATCCAAAGATATAGGGTAGCTGAATGGATTTCAAAAAAAAAAAAAAAAAAAAAAAAAAGACCATGTATATGCTGTCTAAAGGAGACCTACCTAAGATTGAAAGACACATATAGACTGAAAGTAATGGAATAGAAAAAGATATTTCATGCAAATGGAAATAGGAAAAAAGCTGGGGTAGCAAAACTTACATTGGACAAATAGACTTTAAAATGAAGAGTATAAGAAGTGACAAAGAAGGAATTTACATAATAATAAACGGATCAATCCAACAAGAGGACATTACACTAGTAAACATGTATGCACCCAACATAGAAGTACCTAAATGTATAAAATAAATATTGACCAACATAAAGGCAGAGATCAACTGTAAGATATTTGTAGTAGGGGACTTGAAACTCCACTAACCCCAATGGTCTGATTTTTCCAGACAGAAAATCAACGAGGAAACAGCGACTTTAAATGACACACTATACCAGATGGTTTAATTGGTATTTTTAGAGCATTTCACTCCAAGCAGCAGAATACACATTCTTTTCAAGTGAACATGAAATATTTTCCAAGACAGACTACATGTTAAGCCACAAAACAAGTCAATAAATTTAAAAAGATTGAAATCATATCAAGTGTCTTCTCTGATCACAATGGTATGAAATTAGAAATCAATTACAAGAAAAAAAACTGAAAAACACAAACACATGGGGGCTAAATAACAGGCTACAAAATAATGAATGGGTCAACAAAAAGAACAAAGAAGAAATCAAAAGATACCTTGAGACAAATGAAAATGAAAACACAACAATCCAAATCTATGAGACACAGGGAAAGCAGTCCTAAGAGGGAAATTCATAGCAATGCGGGCCTACTTAAAGAAACAAGAAAAATCTGAAATCAACAGTCTAATTTTTCCCCTTCAGAGAACTATAAAAAGAACAGCAAACAAAACCCAACGTGAGTACAAGGAAGGAAATAATAAATCAGAGCAGAAATTAACTAAATTGAGGCTAAAAAAAAAAAAAAAAAAAGGAAAAGATTGATGAAACCAAGAGCAGGTTCTTTGAAAAAATAAAGAAAATTGACAAACATTTAACTAGACTCATTAAGAAGAAAAGTGAGAGAGCACTAAATCAAAAATGAAAGAGAAGTGGCAAATAGCACCACAGAAATACCAAAAAATTAAGAAAATACTATGAGCAACTATATGCCAACAAATTAAACACTCTGGAAGAAATGGGTAAATTCCAAGAAACATACAATATTCTAAGGTTTAATCAAGAAGAAACAGAAAATCTGAACAGATCGATTACTACCAAAAAAATTTGAATCAGTAATTAACAAGCTCCCCACAAACAAAAGTCCTGGACCAGATGGCTTCACAGGTGAATTTTACCAAACATTCAAAAAATAATTAACACCTATTCTCCTCAATCTATTCCAAAATATACAAAAGGAGGGAAGGCTACAAGCTCATTTTACAAGCTCACTATTACCCTGATTCCAAAATGAAAGACATTGCATAAATAGAAACTATAGGCCAAACTCCCTAATGAAATCAATACAAGAATCCTCAGCAAAATATTAGCAAACCGAAATCAGCAATACATTGAAAAGATCATACAGCATGATCAAGTGAGATTCATTTCTGCTATACAAGGTTGGTTCAATATCTTCAAATCAATTAACGTGATACACTGCATAAACAAAAGGTAAAATAAAACTCATATGGCTATATCAATAGATGCACAAAAATCATTTGACAAAATCCAGCATCAATTTATGATAAAAATTCACAGCAAAGTGGGAATAAAGGGAACATATTTCAACATAATAAAGCCCATCTCTGACAAATCCATAGCTAACATCATACCCAATGGGGAAAAATTAAAATAATTCTGCTTAAGATCAGGGACAAGACAAGGATATCTACTTTCACCACTTTTATTCAACATAGTTATGGAAGTTCCAGACACAGCAATCAGATAAAGAAAAAGAAATAAAATGCATGCAAATAAGAAAGGAAGAAGTATAACTGTCATTATTTCCAGAGGACATGATTCTATATAAAGAGAACTGTAAGGACTCCCCAAAACATCTATTAGAACTGATAAATTAATTGAGTAAAGCAGCAGTATACAAAATTAATATTCAAATTCAGTTGCACCTTTATACACCTATAATGACCTGTCAGAAAGAGAAATTAAGAAAACAAGCTCATTTACAATTGCTTCAAAAAATGATTAGGAATAAATTTACCCTAGGAAGTCAAACACCTGTACTCAGAAAATTATAAGACATTGATGACAGAAACTTAAAAATATACAAATAATAGGAAGATATACCATGGTCATGGATAGAAAGAATTAATATAGTTGAAATGTCCATATTACTCAAAGCAATCTATACATTTAATGCAATCCCTATCAAAGTGCCAATGGCATTTTTTATACAACTACAACAAATAATCTTAAAACTTATATGGAACCATAAAAAAACAACCTGAATATCCACAGCAATTTCAAGAAAGAAAAACAAAGATGGAGGTATCACATTACCTGATATCAAATTGTACTACAAGACCATAGTAATCAAAACAGCATGGTCTTAGCATAAAAACAAAACATAGATAAATGGAACAGTATAGGGAGCCCAGAAATAAATCCATGCCTATATGATCATTTAATCTATGTCAAAGGAAGCAAGAATTTACATTGGGTTAAAGAGAGCCCACTCACTAAATGGTGCTGCAAAACCTGACAGATACAGCCAAAAAAAAAAAAAAAAAAAAAAAAAAGGAAGGAAGGAAGGAAGGAAGGAAAAAGAAAATGGACTATTTTCTTACTACCTATACAAAAATAAACTCAAAATGGATTAAAGCCTTAAATGTAAGACCCAGAGTCATAAAACTACTAGAAGAAAAATATAGGAAGTAAACTCTCAGACATTAGCCTTAGTAATATTTTGGCTGATACATCTCCTCAAACAAGGGAAACTAAAGAAAAATTAACAAATAGCACTGCATCAAACTAAAAAGTTTGTGACAGAAAAGGAAACAAAAAGAAATCCTACTGAATGGGAGAAGATATTTGCCAATGATACATCTGATAAGGGGTTAATATTCAAAATGTATTTAAAAGGCATACAACTAAACACCAAAACACAAACAATCCAATTAAAAAATGGGCAGTGGACCTGAGTAGACATTCTCCAAAGAGGACATACAGAAGGCCAGTAGACATGAAAAGATGCTCAATGTCACTATCAAAGAAATGCAAAAAAAAAACAAAAAACAAAAACCACAATGAGATACCACCTCACTCATGTCAGATTTGCTGTCATCAACAAATCAACAAACCACAAGTGTTAGCGGGGATGTGGAGAAGAGGGAATCCTTCTGCACTGTCGGCAGTTGCAAATTTGCACAGCCACTATGCAAAACAGTATGGAGATTTCTCAAAAAATTATAAATAGAACTACCTTATGACCCAGCAATTCCACTCCTGGGTATTTATCCAAAAACTCCAAAACACTAATTCAAAAAAATATATGCACCCCTATGTTTTTGCAACGCTATTCACAATAGCCAAGATATGGAAACAACCGAAATGCCCATCAATAGACAATTGGATAAAGAAATTGTGGTACATTTATACAATGGAGTATTACTCTGTCAAAGAAAAGAATGAAATCTTACCATTTGCAACAATATGAATGGACTTAAAGGATATTATTCTAAGTGAAATAAGTCAGACTATGAAAGAGAAATACCAAATGATCTCACTTATATGTGGAATCTAAAGAACAGAATAAATGCACAAACACAATAGAAACAGACACATAGATATAGAGAACAAATTGATGGTTGCTAGATCGAGGGGCATTGGGAGTTTGGGTGAGAGAGATGAAGTGTTTAGGAAGTACAAATTGGTAGTTTGAAATAGTTATGAAGATGTGGAATACAATATGGGGAATATAGTCAATAATGTTGTAAAAACTATGTATGGTGTCAGATGGACACTAGACTTATTGATGATCACTTCATAAATTACATAAATGCCTAATCATTGTGCTCTCCATTTAAAACTAGTATTAACTAATATTGAATGTCAACTATTATATATATGGTGCCAGAAAGTGGACGTACAAATGGACACTTTGGTGAACATTGCTCAAGCAATAGTTCACCATAATCAGAAGTGTCTGGATAGTAACCACTTTGAGCACCTCTTATAATTGCAGAAGTCAAACATGACTTGTATTCATCTTTTGTTATTGGTATATATTATTACAATTTTAATAGTTTTTCCTTTCTTAAAATATGTATACATTTTTGGCACTCTGTATATTTCTATATATTCACAGGGTGTAAAGGGAAGCATAGAGAATATAGTCAATGTATTTTAATAGACATATAGTGTCAGATTGGGTAGTAGACTTGTTAGGGTTATCACTTTGTGAGGTGTGTAAATGTCTAATCATTATGTTGTTTTGTATACCTAAAACTAATAATTATTTTAAAAAAAGAAAAAAAAAACAGAAACAAACTCATAGATACAGAGAACATTTTGATAGCTGCCAGATGTGAGGGCAGTGGGCATGGGTGAGAAAGGGGACAAGATTAAGAAGTACAAAGTAGTCATGGGGATGTAGGATATAGCATAAGGAATATAGTCAATAATATGGGTAGTAGATGGGAGGGTGTTGGGGGACAGGATGATAAAGGTGAAGGCATTAAGAAGTACAAATTGGTAGTTGCAAAGTAGTCATGGAGATGTAAAGTAAAGCATAGGGAATATAGTCAATAATATGGTAATAACGATGTATAGTGTCATGTGGGTACTACACTAGTCAAGGGGATCACTTCTTAAATTATATAAATGTCTAACCACTATGATGTACACCTGAGGTTAACATAAAATTATATTTAATGTCAACTGTAATTGAAAAATTTTAAGAGGTTCAAATTTTCAGGTATAAAAATAATAATTCATGGAGATGTAATGCACAGCATGGATAATATAATCAATAATATTGTGATAGCGTGGTGCAGTGTCAGATGGTTGCTGGACCTGTCATGGTGATCACTTTAGGTATATAAATTTTGAGTAACTATGGTGTATACCTGAGACTAATATAATATTGTATGTTAGCTATATTTTAATAAAAGTGTGTGAAAAATTTTTATGTAGGAGGAAAAACGCAAAATTTAAAAATATATGGTTATAAATAACAAAACAAAAAAAATAGTCATGGAGATAGAAAGTATTATAGCATAAGGAATATAGTCAATATTGTTATAACTATGTATGGTGTCAGATGGGTACTAGATTTATCGTGGTGATCATGTTGTAAGTTACACAAAATACCTAATCATTATGTTGTACACTTGAAACTAGTATGTCCACTGTAATTGAAAAATAAAAAAATATATTAAAAAAACAAATGCTCCAATGCCCTTATAAAAATTGTTAGTTAAATTTAAGTTTTTATTTAGGTTTTTCAAATATATGCCACAATGAAAATTATCAACCATAATAGTATTGTGACTATAGTGGTATAAATGTGTACACTGATCTATTATAAATGACACTGAGGTCTGCTGGATATGGTGTGAGCACAGAAATAGCAATAAAGAAATGGAGCCACAAAAAAAAAGGAAAAATGGTCATTGTGAGTCTTTGATGATCATTAATCCAGTCCAGGGTGTAAAGGACTCAGAGAACCATATCTGTCTGAGCCACTGAGCTCAGCGAAGACCACTTGAAGCAATGCCTTAAGTATCTGCCAATTAGAATGGCACTGCCTAGAAACAGATTCCAAATTATTTTTGTTCATCAGCAAGTTTTTGTAAAACTCCTATATATGATGTATACACGCCAATGACATAAAAGGTATACCGTTTTTAAAGTTTCTAAAAGTCCTTGTCTTTCCTGTCTTACAAAGGTAGAAAGGTCTTTTTCAGTTGCTATGTGTATTTTAAGATTTTTATTTAGAGGTTTTCTTTGTTCTTCGACATTAGTTGTTACTTTGTGTTATAATATCCTTTGCTCCTTCTTAATTTTTTACAGCAGTACTTTTTTTTGTAATGTGAGACTGAGGAACTTTTTCCTTTTGTTTTGTTATTCTATATGTGATAGATTACAACAGGAAAATTTATCCTACCATTTAAGTGCTCAGAACTAAATGTTTCTGCAGATCTTGTGGCATTTGTCTCTCTAGTGTGATATATAAAGGTATCATTGGGACAGATTTCTGTTAATCTAATGAACTTTGTTGTTAGCTGTACATTAAAAGCTAATATATATGACTGAGGTGTGATTTTAAAAATACAGTGAATGTGTGACACATAGATCTTACAACAGTTGATTTTTTTGACACAGCAAGGCCGAAAACAACTTTCTGAATATTTGAAATCACATTTCAAAAATAGGATTGTATATGCTGGGTAAGACTCAGAAAACGTGGAGGCACACAGTTCCTCCCAGACACGCCAGGATCAGGACACTGTGATGTCACCAGTAAATCCACTTCCCATCAGGGTCAGCTTCATAGGCTAAGACCAGTGCTTGTGCTGTGACACAATGTCCTGGGCTCAGATGGACCTGGGTTTGGAGTTCTCCGCTCTATAGTCACTGTCTTGGAATTGTTAGTAGTTTTTTCTTTGAATTTGTGTTATGTGAGTGAAGTCTGCTGGGACAATGGCATGGGGGTCGGCATGGAAACTCAGCTAATGTGTAATTGGTGCCAACTCCTGCCACCTCCCCACCTCCCTGGCATGGGTTCTTGGCAGTCCAACTCCCATTCTACGAGCAATGAGCCCACCACACTTTCCCCTTTCCACCCTGCCACCCTCAACCAGGGGAAGGGTGGGGTCAACATGGGAAGCCCCACATTCCACCATTGATCTTCACCCCTGGCAGGGGTCTGGGCTTGAGAAATAGGAGGTTGGGGGCTGGGTGTGCCTGCACCCACAGTAGCTAAGGGGACACTATTGTGGTGGCTGACCTCACCAAGGTTAAACAGCACCCCAGGGAGTTTGGGAGGAGGGTCTCTTATCCACTCAGGCTGAGCTCTGCGATGCCTGTGAGGATCTGCACTGACCCTCTGTGTATTCACCTGCCTGAGGCAGTGTGACTATGTTTATTGCAGCATTATTCATGGTGGCCAAGAATTGAAAATAACCAAAGTATCCTTTGATAGATGACTAGGTATAGAAGATGTACATATAAGCAATGGAATACTACTTTGCCATAAGGAAAGATGAAATAGTGCCATTTGCAACAACATGGATGGATCTTGAGATTATCATACTAAGCGAAATAAGTCTGACAGAAAAAGCAGAGAACTATATGACTTCACTCATATCTGGCATATAAAACTGAAAGCTACAAATGAACAAGACAAAAACTCATAGACACAGACAACAGTTGAGTGGTTACCAGAGGGTAAGCGGGGAGAGGTGATGGTAGAAGAGAGTAAAGGGGATCAAATATATGGTGATGGAAGGAGAACTGACTCTGGCTGGTGAACACATAATGCAATATAGAGATGATGTATATAGAAATGTACACTTGAAACCTATGTAATTTTATTAACCAATGCCACCCCAATAAATTTAATAAAGATTAAAAAAAATTAATGAAAACATGAGAGATGAAAGGAGACCTTAGAAGAAAGAAAAATGTTTTATATTTTAGTTCTTTTAGCGGCATAGTTTTTTTGAATTTTAAACAAGGGCACCCAAACTTTCATTTTGCACCAGGCCCCGCAAATTATTTAACCAGCCCTGCTCCTAACAGATTGTTGAATTTTCTTAATTTCTTTCAACTCTAAACAGTGGTGGAAATGAAGGAGAATGTAGTGCAAGAGGCTTGCTCTCCGTACCACAGAGGAGGCGATTTCACTGCTCTGAATGGTAACAGTCCCTAAGGTAAATCAAATATGCTTTCTCAAAACAGTCTTTTCATTGGCTGCTGCCTGGCAGTCTTCAATTAAATTGCCATTTTAATTCATTTCTGTGGTTCAGTTTAGCAAACTCTTGGCACCTTTTTAACTGAAAACAGACTAGCAATTGGTTAAAATTGCAAAATGAATTTATGTATTTAAGAGTGTTTATTACTTTTAACTGTTTCTCTTCCTTCCTTCCTTCCTTCCTTCCTTCCTTCCTTCCTTCCTTCCTTCCTTCCTTCCTTCCTTCCTTCTTTTTTCTTTCTTTTGCTAGCCTTAGTATATCTTGTTACAACAATGATAATGATATAACCTGTCTGATATGTAGGTGAAGCAGTTAAATTGGATGGGCTCCAAAAAGTAACCCAGCATCTGCCCCCAAATACTCTACTATTCCTCCACTAAACACTTGGTTCTTTGTATGAAAGAGTTGTCCCTGGTTAGTATGAATAGCCTCCTTCTTTAGATTTAAAGGGACGAGTGTCACATGGATTGATTTTCTTTAGGATTTCCATATCACAATCCATGATCCAGATGGGTAATCATGTAAATTCCCACAAAAAAGAATTTTGTTTTTTTATGCTTGATACTGGATTCCCACAAGGCAATAAATATCATGGAATATTATGTAACGTTCCTTCCACTTGTATTTTAGGTTCTTTAAAAAAAACCTTAGCAAGATTTGCTTATTAAACCACATAAATTATTTTTCTTCATTTATGCACTGTATAAGCAGTTAAGGAGTTACAAAGGAGTCATACACTTAAGCTAAAAGTGCTGGCAACCTTTTTGTTAAACTGCAAATTTTATTTTTAATAATCAATAAGTGGTTGGAATGGAGACATTAACAAGCAGCTGGACCATCGGAGGGAGATAAAGCTGACAGGATTTGCTGCTATATTAAGCATGAGAGGTAAAAGAACAAGTGGACATAAAGAAGACTTCGGTGTTAGGCTTGGGTAGCTGACGCGATGACAGCGCCATTCACTCAGGTGGAGAAAACTGGTAGAAGAATTGGTTTGGTGTAGGTGTAAATCAAGTGCTCTGTTTTGGATTTGATGACCTTGAGATGCCTAGTAATATCCAAATGGAGAAGTCAAGGGTGCAATTAGGTGCAAGAGTCTGGATCAAAGTGGAAAAGTCACAGTTGAATATATAAATGTGTAGCTAATAGACCTAAGATTTTATGTAAAGTCACAAGAGCTAATGAGATCACCTGGAGCCAAATTTCTCTAGAAAACAGCAGAGGGTGTGGGTCCAAGCTCTGAGTGATAACAATTCAGAGAAGCAAGGGCTGGTGACTTCAAGGAGTTCTCAAAGAAGTTAGAGGAGAACAGGGAGAGTGTGCAGTCTTCTAAGCCAACAGAAGAGGGTATGGTCCACTATGTCAAATGTGGAGAGAAGTCAAGAAAAATAAGGGGAAAAGAATAAATTATGGGACTAATTATTTGGCAGTCAGTGCTGACCCTAACAAGAATTTTAGTGGAATGTAGAAAATAAACAATTAGAAATGTTGAGAAGAAAGAATTCACACAACATTTTCAAAAAGCATTTCTATAAAGGGAACTAAAAAGTTAATGTTAAATGTAGTGGAACTCAAATTATTTTAGTCCATTATACGTACTACAAATAAAGGTAGCCATTTGGACTTAATTGTGCTCCCCCCAAATTCATATGTTAAAACCCTAACTCTCATGTCATTATATTTGGAGAGAGGGCCTTAAAGAAATGTTTACTTAGTACAGTATCTGGCATATAAGTAGTGCTCAACATATATTTGCTGGGTGATTGAACAAATGAAGATAACCTCTTAGAAATTGAATTTATTTTTAATATCAGAGAATAAAACAAATGATATAAGGTAGTATAATTATTCAGTGATGGGGGGATCCTTGAGTAAAATCTCATTTGTACATTTGTTTTTAATTAAAGTTTATTGGGGTGACAATTGTTAGTAAACTTACATATGTTTCAGGTGTACAGTTATGTAATATATCATCTATAAATCGAATTGTGTGTTCACCACCCAGACTCAGTTCTCTTTCCATCACCATATATTTGATTCCTTTTACCTTTATTTAACACCCTCCTCCCCACTTAACCTCTAGTAACTGCTAAACTATTATCTGTATCTATGAGTTTTTGTTCCTTCATTTGTTTGTCTTGTTCCTTTCTTGTTTTCAGTTTTACATACCACATATCAATGAAATCATATAGTTCTCTATTTTTTCTGTTTGACTTATTTCGCTTAGCATAATAATCTCAAGATCCCTCCATGTTGTCGCAAATGGCATTATTTCATCTTTTCTTATGGCAGATAGTATTCCATTGTGTATATATACCACATCTTTATCCAATCATCTATTGATGGACACTTTCGTTGTATCCATGTCTTTGCCACCATAAATAAAGTTGCAATGAACATAGGAGCACATATATCTTTACGGATAAATGTTTTCAAAATTTGGGGGTAGATACCCAGGAGAGGGATTGCTGGGTCATATGGTAATTATATTCTTAATTTTTGAGGAACCTCGGCACTGCCTTCCATAACGGCTGCACCAGTCTGCATTCCCACCAACAGTGTATGAGGGTTCCTTTTTCTCCACAGCCTCTCCAACACTTGTTGCTATTTGTCTTGTTGATGATAGCCATTCTGACTGGGGTGAAGTGATATCTCATTGTGGTTTTCATTTGCATTTCTCTGATGATTAGTGATGTTGAGCATTTTTTCATATGTCTAACGGCCATTTGTATGTCTTCTTTGGAGAAATGTCTCTTCAGGTCGTCTGACCATTTTTTAATTGGATTGTTTGATTATTTGTTGTTGGCTTGTATGAGTTCCTTATATATTTTTGATATTAGCCCCTTATCAGAGGCATTGTTTGCAAAAGTTTTCTGTTTGTTTGGTTGCCTCTTTATTTTGTGGATTGTTTCTTTTGCTGTGCAGAAGCTTTTTAGTTTGACATAGTCCCATTTATTTATTTTAGCTTTTACTGCCCTTGCCTTTGAAGTCAAATTCATAAAATCCTCCTTGAACCCAAATTCCATAAGTTTAGTACCTATGTTTTCTTCTATGCAGTTTATAGCTTTAGGTCTTATGTTTAGGTCCTTGATCCATTTTGAGTTAATTTGGGTACATGGTGACAGATAGCAGCAGTCCAGTTTCATTCTTTTGCACGTGGCTTTCCAATTCTCCCAGCACCATTTAATGAAGAGACTGTCTTTCCTCCATTGTATGTTTTTTGTTTCTTTGTCAAAAATTATCTGTCCATATTCATGTAGGTTTATTTCTGGGTTCTCACTTCTGTTCCATTGGTTTTTTTGTCTGTTTTTCTGCCAATACCACACTGTTTTGATTATTGTTGACCTCTAGTACCAGCTGAGGTCAGGGAGTGTGATACCTCCAGCATTGTTCATTTTTCTTAGGATTGCTTTGGCTATTCGGGGTCTGATGGTTTTTTGTTTTATTTCTTTAAAAAATGCCATTGGGATTTTGATGGGGATTGCATTAAACCTGTATATTACTTTGGGTAATATGGCCATTTTAACTATGTTGATTCTTCCCATCCATGAACACAGAATATCCTTCCATTTCTTTGTGTCTTCTTCAACTTCCTTTAAAAATGCCTTTTAGTTTTCATTGTATAGGTCTTAATGCAGACTGGTGCAGCCGTTATAGAAGGCAGTGTGGAGGTTCCTCAAAAAATTACGAATAGAATTGCCATATGACCCAGCAATCCCTCTCCTGGGTATCTACCCAAAAAATCTGAAAACATTTAGAGATAAAGACACGTGTGCTCCAATGTTCATTGCAGCTTTGTTTATGGTGGCCAAGACATGGAAACAACCAAAATGTCCTTCGATAGATGAATGGATAAAGAAGTTGTGGTATATATACACAATGGAATACTATTCGGCAGTAAGAAAAGATGATATAGGAACATTTGTGACAACATGGATGGATCTTGAGAGTGTAATGCTGAGCAAAATAAGTCAGACAGAAAAAGCAGAGAACCATGTGATTTCACTGATATGTGGTATATAAAACAAAAAGAACTAAAGAACAAGACAAACAAATGAGAAACAGAAACTCATAGACACAGACAATAGTTTAGTGGTTACCAGAGGGTAAGGGGTGTAGGGGGTGGGGGGTGGGAGATGAGGGTAAGGGGGATCAAATATATGGTGATGAAAGGAGAACTGACTCTGGGTGATGAACACACAGTGGGATTTATAGATGATGTGATACAGAATTGTGCACCTGAAATCTATGTAATTTTACTAACAATTGTCACCCCAATAAATTTAATAAAAGAACATAAAAAAAATTTATGCCTAAGTATTTTATTCTTTTTGTTGCAATTACAAAACGAACTGGTGTTTTTTTCTAATTTTTTTCTTTTGAGATTTCATTGTTAGTATATAGGAATGAAATGGAGATTTGTATGTTACTTTTGCAGCTGGCAAGTTTACTGTATTCGTATATTGTTTCTAATAGCTTTTTGGTGGAGTCTTTAGGGTTTTCTATATATAGCATCATGCCATCTGCAAAAAGTGACAATTTAAGTTATTCATTTCCAATTTGGATGCCTTTTTTGTCTTTCTTTTGCCTGATTGCTGTGGATAGGACTTCCAATACTATTTTGAAAAGCAGAGGTGATAGGGGACAGCAGCCCCTGTCATGTTCCTGAATGGAGAGTAAGGGCTATAGTTTTTCACCATTAATTATGACATCAGCTGAGGGTTTGTCATATGCGGCCTTTATTATATTAAGGTATTTTCCTTCTACATCCATTTTATTAAGAGTTTTAATCATAAAAGGATGTTGTATCTTGTCAAATGCTTTTTCTGCATCTATTGATATAGTCATATGATTTTTGTCCTTTATTTTGTTTATGTGGTGTATCACATTGATCGATTTGTGTATGTTGAACCATCCTTGTGCCTGTAGGATGTACCCCAGTTGGTCATGATGTATAAACATTTTAATGCATTGTTGCATTCGATTTGCTAGAATTTTATTTAGGATTTTTGAATCTGTATTCATCAGAGATACTGGTCTGTAATGATCTTTTTTGTGTGTTATCCTTACCAGGTTTTGGTATCAGGGTAACATTGGCCTCATAAAATGAGTTAGGAAGTATTGCCTCTTCTTCAATTTTTTGGAAGAGTTTGAATAGCACAGGCATTAGGTCCTCTTTGATTGTTTGGTAGAATTGACTAGTGAATCCATCTGGTCCCAGAATTTTGCTGTTGGGAAGGTTTCGGATGACTGATTCAATTGACTTACTGTTGATCAGTCTATTTAGATTTTCCAGTTCTTCATGATTCAACCTAGGAAGGTTATATGTTTCTAAGAACTTGTCCATTTCTTCTAGGTTATTGAATGTGGTGGTATATAGTCCTTCATATTAGTTTTGGATGATCCTTTGTATTTCTGTGGCACCCATGTTAACTTCCAATATTTCATTTCTGATTTCATTTGTGTCTTTTCTCTTTTTATCTTAGGGAGTCTAGTCAAGGGTTTGTCAATTGTATTAATCTTTTGAAAGAACCAACTCTTTGTTGCATTAACTTTTCCTATTGTCTTTTTGTTCTCTATTTCATTTAGTTTGGCTCAGGTTTTTATTATATCCTTCCTTCTGTTGACCTTGGGTTTAATTTGTTCTTCTGTTTCTAGTTCTTTAAGGTAATGTGAGGTTATTTATCTGGGATATTTTTTCTTTCTTTGAGAAAGGCCTGCAATGATATAAATTTCCCCCTTAACATTGCTTTTGCTGCATCCCCAAAATTTTGGTAGGATGCATTTTCATTCTCATTTGTTTCTACTTATATTTTGATCTCTCCTCTTATTTCTTCCTTGACCCAGTCTTTCTTTAAAAGTATGTTTGTATTATCCAGTGCAACACAGGCAGTGAGAGAATGAGAAGGGGCGGCGAAGGGTTAAGAAAGAAATAGAAATTAAGAAAGTTATGAAACACGGGGCCAAGGGTCTCCCAGCCTCAAAGGACTGAGAGCCCCGCATCAGGCCACCTGCTGGCTTTTATTGATATACACACAAGGAAGTAGTATTGTTTTCTCCACAGTCTGTAAGTCTCATACATCATATCAGAAAACTGATTCAAATCAATCACCCTTGCCTGCAAACAGCTGGAATCGAAAGTCCTATGATGTCTTAACAATTATGATATGTGCCTCCCCAGGGACAAATCCTTTATGTTGAAACTTATTGATAAGAATGGAAGGAGAAATGATGTTATCACATCATTGACTCACTTCCCAAGCAGGTTGTGGGATGGAATATAGTCACATAGGCAGAAGCTCTCCTCCGCCAGGGGACGGTGGGGTCTGTGCCCACCTCTATCGCCCCCCGAGTTCTCCTGGTGGTCCCCACGTGGTTCCGCCTGGCTTGGGTTGTTCCTTCCGTGATGAATCTTACCCGTCATTGGCTGACCAACCATCTTTTGGGGGCCAAACAGAGAGACATGAAGTGTAAGTACAAAGGTGAAGCAAAGTCCCTGAAAGGATCCATCTCACAGACTCTTCTTTCTTGAGGGACAGGCATGAGGGACACATGGTTAGGCTGCTGCATGACAACATATGTTGTTTAATCTCCACATATCTGTGGTTTTTCCTGCTTTCTTTTTGCAGTTGATACCGAATTTCAAAGCTTTGTGATCAGAGGATATGCTTGGTATGATTTCAGTCTTCTTGAATTTGTTGAGTCTGATTTTATGTCCCAATATATGGTCTTTCCTTGAGAATGTTCCATGTACACTAGAAAAAAATGTATAGTCTGATGATTTAGGATGAAGTGCTCTATAAATGTCATTTATGTCCATTTCATCTAATGTGTCAGTTAGGGCTGCTATTTCGTTATCTATTCTCTGTTTGGATGATCTATCCATAGCTGTCAATGATGTATTTAGATCCCCTAGTATAACTGTGTTTTGGTGAATTTCTCCCTTTAGTTCTGTTAGTAGTTGCATGGTATATTTTGGAGCTCCGTGATTGGGGCATAAATATTGATGTCTGTTATGTGTTCTTGTTGTATAATCCCTTTTATCATTATGAAATGTCCATCTTTGTCTCTTGTTATCTTTTTCACTCTGAAGTCTGTTTCATCTGATATCATTATGGCTACACCTGATTTTCTCTGGAACCATTTGCTTGGAGTGTCAATTTCCACCCTTTCACTTTGAGTCTATGCCTGTCCTTGTACCTGAGATGTGTCTCTTGGAGACAACATATGATTGGGTTTAGTTTTTTTGATCCAAATGCTACTCTGTGCCTTTTTCTTGGTGAGTTCAGTCCATTTACATTTAGGATGATTATTGATATGTGAGTATTTCCTGTCATTCTATCTTTAGTTTACTGGTAAGGCTGTGTCTCCATTGTTTCTTTGCCTTTTTGTTGTTGTCTATTATTTCTCTGTGGTGGTATTCTATGATTTCCCCCTCTGTTTCTTCTTTTATTACATTGTATATTTCAGTTTTGGATTTTTTTCTTTGAGTGGTTATCATTAAGTTTATGTAAAATAAAGTTTGATATTTAGAGTATTCCATTTTCTCCAGCATGCTTACTTTCTCTATTCCCATATGAACCAGCGATCCCTCTCTTGGGTATCTGCCCAAAAAATCTGAAAACATTTATCTATAAAGACAAATGTGCTCCAATGTTCATTGCAGCTTTATTTATGGTGGCCAAGACAAGGAAACAATCAAAATGTCCTTTGATAGACGAATGGATAAAGAAATTGTGGTACATATACACAATGGAACACTATTCGGTGGTAAGAAAAGATGATATAGGAACATTTGTGACAACACGGATGGATCTTTAGATTTTAATGCTAAACGAAATAAGTCAGACAGAAAAAGTAGTGAATCATATGATTTCACTGATTTGTGGTATATAAACCAAAAACAACAACAACAAAGAACAGGATAAGCAAATGAGAAACAAAATCTCATAGACACAGACAACAGTTTAATGGTTACCAGAGGGTAAGGGGGTACGGGGCTGGTAGATGAGGGTAAAGGGGATCAAATGTATGGTGATGGAAAGAGAACTGACTCTGGGTGGTTAACACACAATGTGATTATAGATGATATAATACAGAATTGTATACCTGAAATTCATGTAACTTTACTATGTGTGTGATGATCTTATTTTTGTTTCAGATTAGGGAAAACATATTCACCTTAAAAAAGAATATTCTCCCTTCCAGGAGTAGATTGAATGCTTTGGGAACATTTTAGTATTAACCTTTCTAATAAGTTTCCTATTCTTGGTTACAAGTTGAACATGTTATTGCAACCTGAAAGAATTAATAAAATATCTATTGGTATGTTAATGTGTAGATTTTTAATGTAATAAAATATTTTTAGATCTGATAGTTCTTTTATAAAACCCAAACCTTTTATTTTACACATGAATACTTCTTAGGTGGTTTGGGAAGTGACTTATCTAAGGTTTCACTGCTAATTGACTTCACAGCTGAATCCACAAATCAAATTCAGATATTGCTTAAAATTAATGTCATTTAATACACAAATTCTCTATACTTATTTTGTCTTCTAGGCTTTCCCAGTTATGCATGTTTCAACTATTTTGTAAAGTGTGTATTTTTGGATGATTTAGGAGAAAGGAATCTGTCTTGACGTCTTTGGTCACTATTTTCTTCCTTACAAACAGGAAGGTGCTAGCTACTGAATACAAAATAGTCTTCTTTTTGTGATTCCTCTGTTTACCTGAATACCCAGGGTTATTCCTGTCAGGGAAGAGGACATGTCCTTATCTTTTCTCTAAACCAGTTTCTATAGTCACCAGTTGTGGAAATAGTCATCCTCATGTTGTAGCAGAATTAATGATCTGCCACTTGGGACTCATGAGACACTCTTCTTGCCATCTTAGGCAAGTACATATCACTGGTATGCTTGGACCTCTTTGTTCTATCCTTCAGTATTTGCACCTTTCCAGAGACACTCAAGCCCACCTGTCCTATGGGCTGTAAGCCTGTGGCAGCTCTCACCCATAAATGTGGGTGTGTCATTTGCTACACTCAGAAAGTCTATGTAGCTGCTGCTGTGAGTTGCTACTCATCTAGTAATACCCCAGGTTCTCTCAGCCTCCTGCAGGCACCATGGTTGGGCTTCATTTAGCATAGCTGCCATTAGGAACCTCAAAAACTCCTGCACTATGGGCTGACCTCACCTTGCTCATGGAGGTTCTGGCTTCTAAGACAGCTGGTTACCATATTCCAGAGTGTCATTATCATGGATTTTGCATCAAAGTAATATTTTAAATGCTTTGATTAAGACATATAGCATACACATGTTGCCCATTCTAGAGATTGGGTATCAAAACAGAGAAAGCTTAATGACTTTCCTAGAATTACTTACTGTACCATCAGTAGATTTGAAAAACACAAAAGGTAGCCTCTTGATTTCCTCTTATCTTGAACTTTTTTACTGCCCTGTCCCTTTTTGTTTTCTTTTCTCTCAAGTTTTTCTGTAGGGAGATATATAATGGTTAATTTCTTCCTAAATAATAGTTCATCTAGGGCAGTAAATGCTATATGCATCTGCGAGGCTCTTAAGTATCTCATGTATTATTTGGCCCAAATGGCTACATTAGAAAAATCAATTCTAATTAGTGAAATTTAAATATAGAATTTCTCTGAATTGCAATTTTCCTTTCATATGTTACAACATCCTGATCAATGGCATCAGAAAGCAAGAGGTTTCTCTTATTGCTGTATATTTTTATTTCCTTCCAAATATCAATGCCACATCAACTGTTAATCTGAAAAGTCTCACGTATTGTCAGCTTGCTCACAGTTATGAAAATTCAGGTAATGTATTCCTGTTACTAATTGTATTTGAGAAAGTGTTATTAATTTCATAGATCAAGTTCATAGTAGCCATCTGTTCACTCCGAACTGCAGTGTCTCCCTCCATCTGCCCTGTTTCTCTTCTGCTAATCGGGTGGCAAGGGCTCAGATGATTGGGAAGTTTCTCTCTGACTTTTGATTTGTCACTCATCATCAAGCCAGCTGTGCATTTGTACCAGACTCCTTTAAGGGGTGGTGGTGAATTTAAATCTGTCTGGTTTTCGTTCTTTTTTTCAATAAAACTTTTTTTGTCAAAAAATGTTTAAAGGAAGCCAGATTGTGTTTTCTACACTTTCAAATGTGCTTTGCTGCCACTAATTTGGCTGCATCTGCACTCTCATGAATATAGATGAAGGTACATGGCCAGGATATTATTAGGGACTGCAGCAAGCAGGCAAGAATTTTAAATGCAGCAAGACACCATAGTTTAAATTTCTAAGAACAGTAGGACAAACTAACATAAAACTGCTGACATTTGCTAACTTTAAGTTCAAGATGAGTTGTTTGAGTTTTAACCACAAAGATTCTTTGAATATTTTTGCTTCTATGTGGTTGGGCAGGGGAAAGAGGTTATGAAAAGGATTCCAGGAGAATATTATTACATTGAAATGTTTTCATATCAAATTTCTTCATCCTGTCTCCCATAAATCCTGGACCAGAATCAGTGTGCTTGTGACTTGTTTGATTTAATATATCATAACTGAGCAAGCTGTGCAAGACATGAGCTAACATCATGGTTTTCAAGCAACTTGGATGCACTGTGAGACAGGATATTAAGCTTAGAGATTTGGGGACTTGATCATGAACCTAGAATACCAATTGTTTTCTGTGATGGTTTATTCTGTATTTTAGTGCTAATGACAGGATATACATAATAAGTGTTGACTAAAATGTCATTCATCTCTTCTGAAAAACATTTTTTTCCAAAGTCCAATAGTTAATAGTACCACTCAAATGTTAATGACATTTAAAGAAGTTTTATTTTCCTTTCAGAATGATTCAATGTAAGTTATGAGACAATTTCCAGCCAGGGTCAATAACCATGTATGGAGAGTGCACTTTTAGGAACAGAGATGAAATCAAAGTAATGGGACAATATCTGTCCTCAAGAAACTATACAATGTAATTAGGTACTCTATTACATTTTTAGTGGTAGCCATTAATAAATATTGAAGCAAACACTGCTAGATAAAAACATATATAAATTTTCATAAGAATATTTTGAATTATATTAGTTCTAAAACAAAGCAAATATTCTTAATATCTACGACATTTTAATAGTTCATATTTTTACATTGAAAAGTGAAACTTATCTTGAGTTTTTGCCCCTTTATAATTATAGCACTTCAGCATCAAAAAGGACTGTCACCCTTGCTTTATTAAGAAAGAAGGACGGAAGGAAGGAAGGAAGGAAGGAAGGAAGGAAGGAAGGAAGGAAGGAAGGAAGGAGAAAGAAAGAAAGAAAGAAAGAAAGAAAGAAAGAAAGAAAGAAAGAAAGAAAGAAAGAAAGAAAGAAAGAAAGAAAGAAAGAAAGAAAGAAAGAAAGAAAGAAAGGAACCTGTTCAAAATGGTAAAGTTAAAAAATAAAATCTGGGAATTTACCTTCAAAGTACAAAGTCTATGCCATAATACTGGTTATGGCTCGAACTGTGCCCTCTAAAAAGTTATGTTGAAGTCTTAATCCCCATGCCTGTGAATGTGATCTTACTTGGAAATGGGATATTTGTAACAAAGTTAAAATGAGGCCATACCATTAGGGTAGACCCTAAACCTATATAAGTGGCGTCCTTATAAGAGAAGACAAGACGCAGAGAAGAGACATACAGAGAGAACATCATGTGGCAATGGTGTCAGAGACTGTATGATGCATCTATAAGCCAAGAATACTCAGGATTGCCAGCAACCACCAGAAGCTAGGAAGAGACAGAGAAGGTTTGTCCCTAGAACCTTGCAGATTCTGGCATCCAAAACTGTGAGAGAATAAATTTCTGTTGTTGTATGCCACAAACTTTACAGTAATTTGTAGTAATTAGCAGCCTGAGAAAACTAATAGAGCATCATAAGGCAATTTAAGAAATAAAACAGAAGTTTGACTTATTACTTTTTTTTAATTTTCAAATTTTCTGCTAAATTTAACATAGGAAGTCAAAGTCCTCATGTTTCTTAGCATCATGAAGGAGAACACTTACTAATAATTTAAAGTTTTTGAGATTGTTTTTTCTTAAAAATGTTATTGTTATAAAAATAAAATAATTGTGTAATTATCAAGTATTTTCAGGCTACCATAGTTATTGACATGAGAAACTTGACAGAGGAAATAACCAGATGTAAATTATTTCAAGGAAAAATGAAAATCTAATGCTTTGCATTAACATAGATTCTTGAACCATCTTTTTTTTTTTTTTTTTTTAATTAAATTTATTGGGGTGACAATTGTTAGTAAACTTACATAGATTTCAGGTGTACAATTCTGTATTACATCATCTATAAATCCCATTGTGTGTTCATCACCCAGAGTCAGTTCTCCAGAGGGTAACGGGGGCGGGGGGTGGGGGGTGGGAGATGAGGGTAAGGGGGATCGAATATATGGTGATTGAACCATCTTTTGCTGGGAAAATTATTTTCTCATTTTCCCCCCCAAGGATTTTACTAGGGATGCTGCTGCTAAACCAGTAGCTAGTTCCAATTCCATTTTTTTACTTGGTTTTTTTTTTAATTTTTAAGTAAAAATATTCTGTTTATATCACTGCTTCTCCAATGGAAGAAAATCTGAAATATCAATATATACCTCCTCAAGAGAATTTTGAGGGTTTCCAGATCTGTCCAGATCTTCAAGAATAAAAAATTAAAATTTAACCTAAGCATCCTCCATAAAAGTCCCCAGAGATTCTGTGCCCCTTCTCTGCACCATCATCTAGGTCTAGGTATTTTCCAACTCATCCAAATCAGTTTTTAATTAATGTTAATCCTCCGTAGTTCTAAAAAGCTATATTCTTTGAACTGTCCTAAATGTTGCCCTTTCTATACAACTTTGATAATGAAAGTGTGGTTTGAGCAGCATCAGCACCACTTGGAAGCGTGTTAGAGATGCAGACTCTCAGACTCCTGAATCAAAAACAGTATTTCTAATAGGCCCTCCTTGTGATTCAAATGTACATTACAGTTTGAGAATCAATGCTTCACAACACATTATTGTTTCTCTCTGTAAATTTCCAAAGCAATGTCATACAGTACTATTATGTCCTGGGACTAAAAATAACTCTCTGAAGGTCATACATGTTCCTAGTTTGATAACAGTATTCTTCTTCCTTATTTATGTAAATCAAAATCCTTTAACATAAAGGGAATTTGTACATGAGCAAAAAGGGTAGGAAAAGCTCTCAGAGGATAGGCATGTGCCACATTACTACCACCGATGCTTTCCTAACATACCATGCTTACTGATACCAACATCTGGAATATCCTTAATGATATTAATAGAACATACATTAACAACACAAATGGAAGACCAGGCCCATAGAAATGATAGTTCTGTTTCCTTTCCCTAGGTAGATAATGAAGTAGATTCACTTTTCCCATGACACTGAGCTGCTTGATATTTTGCTGTGTTACATGACGTGCTTCAGCATGACTAATACACCCCAGCTGGTCTCAACAGCAGGAAATGTGTCCTGGGAGTGGGGGGATGGCAGTGACATGGTTAGGCAGAGGGGGATCTGTTGTGTCTATGATTAGAATTGGGGGTGGGGTGAGAAGAAGAAATTAATGAAAAGGGAGAAAATGAGGAAATCCCAGCAGTGCTGGAGACTTGAAATTTTTCAAGCTGTCATTTACCTTTGCAAAGTTGTGGTTGGTGACTCTGTTTACAAGCTGTGGATCTGTAAACAGCACATGTGCACATCGTTAGCTATTGTTTTAAAAATGACAGTATGGCCAATAATTTCAATTTCAGTGATTAAGCGTGTACCAGATGACAATATGTTTTATTTAAAATTGAGTATGTATCATGGAGGGCGGAGGCTTGTACCTCTTAAACACTTTTATATTGTGTAGTGTGGCATATGTCGCCTGCTTTCAGGTTTTTAAAGTGATTGCCTACTGCCTAAAGGTAGTTTGTTTCAAGATTATAATCCACATCTTGCTTGAGGGCAGAAATGAACCCATTAATTTAACAGCACACTAATGGGATTGGTATAAAGGTGGTAATTCTATTCAATATTCCTTAAGGATTAGTTTGAGTGATAGTTTGGGAAAAAAAAAAAAAAAGAACAGGGTAGAGAATCAACATGAAAGGTAAGGGACCATACAAAAGATTTGGCCAAAGTATTTTTAAGTTGTCTCCCCACCACTAAAAAAAAAAAAAAGGAGGGGAGGGGCAAACTTGATAGCTAGATTAAGTCATTTCTAACTTAAAATTATTTTTAAAATCTTAAATTACAAAATAAACCTTATTTTACAGCTTTGGATAGAAATCAGTTTCTTGCTCCCTATTTATTCCCAGCAAACGCAAGAATGCATGCTAAAATTTGCTCTGATTTATCCTGGATATATATTCAAGAAAGTTGCTGGATACATAGTCTAGCTGAATTTAACTTTGAGAAGATTTAAGCCAGTCATTTAATGTTTATCTGACGTTGAGCTGAGTGGGAGTGGTACTTAGCTCTGAAATGATATACATTGGCTAAGTTCTATTCAATTGTTTGGTTCTTGACATTTTTGGAATGTGACTTCGTTCTGTGTAGTAAAGATCTGGGCAGTGAGAGAGGGGCATGAATGGGTGAAGAGTGCCCCATGATTTGATAAAGTCAACCAGTTTTTGTTTTCACTTAGAGGAATGTTTCTCTGATCTTTGAGACTCCAAGGCCTAAACTCCTAGATAATTGCTTCTTCTGGGCTGGTTTCCCAAGTGTTTTGTTTCTGAGATTCCACTTCTATGTCCCACAGAGGTAAATGTTAGCTCCCTTGTAATAGTTTTATCTCACTAAGTAGTCATCCAAAATACCATTACCATTTAATTCACTGAATATTAGTACTGTGTTTCCCTGAAAATAAGACCTAGCCAAACAATCAGCTCTAATGCATCTTTTGAGCAAAAATTAATATAAGACCCGGTCTTATTTTGCTATAATATAAGACCGGGTCTTATATAACATAACATAACATAACATAACATAACATAACATAACATAATAAATTAATATAATATAATATAATATAATATAATATAATATAATATAATATAATATAATATAATATAATATAATATAATACTGGGTCTTAAATTAATTTTTGCTCTAAAAGACACAGTAGAGCTGATTGTTCAGCTAGATCTTATTTTCGGGGAAACAGGGTATCCGTGTCAAAGCATTATCTGACTTTAAAAATAAAGGCAGTTTATAACAAGATTTCTTATCATGTAATAACTATCTAGGTTTATTTTAAAAGCCCTTTCTTATTAGCTTAATAAACCCCAGCAATGACAGAAGATTCAGTCTCCCCCAGGCAGGGTTCAGACAGTTTCTTCTTTGTGCTTGCCTGTCTTTCTTTGTAAAATGTGATCAGCAGCCTGTATTGGGAGGCCTGTGGGGGAAGAAATTAAGTTCTCCTCAGCTGGCCATCCAAGGGTGTGGCTCTTTAACATTTTGGCTAACAGATGGTGACAGCCAACAGGTGCACCCAGATCACTGCACCAAGCTTTTTACATCTGCTGGGCTCTCAGTGTTCTCACTGCAACTTCCCCCACACCAGCTGGGGCCTTGGCTGCTACCAAGCATGGCTGAGACAAGGTGCAAAGAGATAGAGGTCTTTGACCTTCAACTATTAACCTATTGATATGATGTTCTTTAGAGGATAAGCGGGACAAGAATGCTTTGATCTGAATGGTATGCAGTGAAAAGAGAAACTAAGAGTATGCAGACTCTGAGGTGAAGTGAGGAAATGGCAGTTTTGCTAACAAAATCCTCTTTTGAGGATTAGACAACTTCTCACATCAGGCCAGATATTTCACTTTTAGCAAGGATATTAGCCTGCATTTATTACCACTCTGGAAATTTCTGTTGGATGGACTAAAAGTTGTTGAATGGAAACAACCCAGAGAATCATTGAGACAATTCCATTTGTGGAACAGTCAAGCATAAACTTACTTTAGAGCTCTATTTACTTTAAGGTGTAGAGAAGAAAAAAATGCATTGTAAGCTGCAACTTTATATGTTAAGTCCATCTTGAAAGCAATGGTTTTTGTTTTGTTTTATTTTGATCTGATTATCAAGATTTGTATGTCACATAAAAGAAGGCCATTTCCCTTTGTTGTTTTACTAATGCTGATTTCTAACCTTATTTAAAGCATCGGATTTTGAAATTTAGAATTCTCTCTCCTACACCTTTATATTTATAGATGAGGAACTCTCTCTTGGGGTTATGCAGTTCTTTTGTATCAAAACAGGAACTAGAAATCCATTTTCTTGATTTCCTACCCTTGAACTAGAAATTCATTTTCTTGATTTCCTACCAAAGCTATTTTTTTTTTTCACATTGGATTGCCTCATTTCCATGTATTTCATGCTCATTTCTCTAAAGGATTGGGGACACAGTTATAATAGACTGGCTGCCACCTCCAGCCTCAGTTGCTTGCTGAGTGAGGAGGAAAAACAGTAGGGCTACTTTTAATCATCCTGGTTTTCACCTTTCATTCTGTAATAAATCACAAAGAGCAAATTGTTTGTTTTAAAAAGCAGGTGAATTGAAGAACATTATCTTTCAAACGTGGCTTCATGAGGCATTTCCAGCATTCCTCTGGGCATAGGAAATGTGGCCTGGCAAGAGTGAGAGAAGGAAAATGTTATCCCATATTTTTATCCCCAATTAGATTACATGAAGAATGATATAGTCATTGGTTTCTAACAATCTGTAATTTATTATTTTCCTCTTGATCGGAAGGGTGTCTCTTACAGGTTTTTATGTCGTTAGTTTTTGTTGTTTGTTTGTTTGTACTACCTACATGTCAGATACTGTGTCATATCTTACATGCATCTTTTCGTTTCATCTCCTCATAAAACACTATTATGTAAACACCATTATTGGGCCATTTTACAGATGAGGAAATTGAGGCTTTGTATGTTTGCATAACTTTTACAAGAGCTCATAGCTGGGAATTATATATTTGTATGTTTTTAAAAATTTTTTATTAGTTTCAGGTGTACAAAACAACATAATAGTTAGACATTTACACTTCTCCCCCAATCTACTACGCCTCTGACATTGTATATAGCTGTTACAACACCATTGACTATATTCCCTATGTTGAACTTTATATCCCGTGACTACATATATTTTATTATTGACTAACGTTCTCTCTGGATTATAAGTTGTATAAGAACAGAGATAGTGTCTGTTGAGATGCCTATATTCATCCAGGGTGCTTAAACTATTTAGCAGGGTCAACATATACATATGTTTAATAAATACTGGTTCAACAATTGAGTGGAAGAATAAACAAATGAAGTTGGAGAGCTGGGATTTAAACCCATGCCTATCTGAAATCAGAGTCCATCTTTTTAACCCTTGCGCATATGACTCCGCATTGCTCAGCCTGGCCATGTTCTGCCCATACATCAGGTACTGTTATGGACTGAATTGTGTCTCCCCCAAATTAATATGTTTATGCCCTAACCGCCAATTTGACTATATTTGGAGATAGAGTCTTTAAGGCGGTATTGAAATGAGGTCATAAGGGTGGGGTCCTAATCAGATAAGAAGAGAAGACTGTCTTTATAAGAAGAGAAAGAGGCACCAGAGCTCTCTTTCTGTGCTCACACCATGGGTTGACACAGCAAGAAGGCAGCCATCTACAAGAGAGGTCTCACGGGAAACAAACCGGACAGCACTTTGATCTTGGACTTAAAGTCTTCAGAACTGTGAGAAAATTAATTTCTGTCATTTAATCCACCCAGTCTGTTATTTCGTTATAGCAGTCTGTGGAGACTAATACACTTACCATGACTTTTATCTGCTTTCATTCCTTCTTTCTCTTACCCTTTAGTCAAAGTGTTATTTATTGGATATCTTCTAGTTGTGTCTGTTTCTTTCTTTTTTTTTACATATATATATATTTTTTAAATTTTATTTTATTAAATTTATTGGGGTGACAATTGTTAGTAAAATTACATAGATTTCAGGTGTACAATTCTGTATTACATCATCTATAAATCCCATTGTGTGTTCATCACCCAGAGTCAGTTCTCCTTCCATCACCATATATTCGATTCCCCTTACCCTCATCTCCCACCCCCCATCCCCCTTACCCTCTGGCAACCACTAAACTATTGTCTGTGTCTATGAGTTTCTGTTTCTCAATTGTTTGTCTTGTTCTTTGGTTGTTTTGGTTTATATACCACATATCAGTGAAATCACATGGTTCTCTGCTTTTTCTGTCTGACTTGTTTCGCTCAGCATTACTCTCTCAAGATCCATCCATGTTGTCACAAATGTTCCTATATCATCTTTTCTTACTGCCGAATAGTATTACATTGTGTATATATACCACAACTTCTTTATCCATTCATCTATTGAAGGACATTTTGGTTGTTTCCATGTCTTGGCCACCGTCAACAAACCTGCAATGAACGTTGGAGCACACGTGTCTTTATCTCTAAATGTTTTCAGATTTTTTGGGTAGATACCCAGGAGAGGGATTCCTGGGTCATATGGAAACTCTATTCGTAATTCTTTGAGGAACCTCCAAACTGCATTCCATAATGCCTGCACCAGTCTGCATTCCCACCAACAGTGTATGAGGGTTCCTTTTTCTCCACAGCCTCTCCAACATTTGTTATTATTTGTCTTATTGATGATAGCCATTCTGACTGGGGTGAGGTGATATCTCATTGTGGTTTTGATTTGCATTTCTCTGATGATTACTGATGTTGAGCATTTTTTCATATGTCTATTTGCCATTTGTATGTCCTCTTTGGAGAAATGTCTCTTCAAGTCCTCTGCCCATTTTACAATTGGGTTGTTTGTTTTTTTGTTGTTGAGTTGCATGAGTTCCTTGTATATTCTGGATACTAGCCCCTTATCGGAGGCACTGTTTGCAAAAATCTTCTCCCATTCAGTTGGTGGCCTCTTTAGTTTGTCAATGGTTTCTTTTGCTGTGCAGAAGCTTTGAAGTTTCATATAGTCCCATTCATTTATTTTAGCTTTTACTTCCATTGCCTTTGGAGTCAAGTTCATAAAATGCTCTTTGAACCCAAGGTCCATAAGTTTAGTACCTATGTTTTCTTCTATGCAGTTTATTGTGTCAGGTCTTATGCTTAAGTCTTTGATCCATTTTGAATTAACTTTGATACATGGTGACAAATAGCAGTCCAGTTTCATTCTTTTGCACGTGGCTATCCAATTCTCCCAGCACCATTTATTGAAGAGGCTGTCTTTGCTCCATTGTATGTTTTTAGCTTCTTTGTCAACAATTATCTGTCCATATTTATGTGGTTTTATTTCTGGGTTCTCAATTCTATTCCATTGGTCTATGTGTCTGTTTTTCTGCTAATACCATGCTGTTTTGATTATTGTAGCCCTGTAGTACAAGCCAAAGTCAGGAAGTGTGATACTTCCATTATTGTTCTTTTTTCTTTTTTTTTTTTTTTTAATTAAATTTATTGGGGTGACAATTGTTAGTAAAATTACATAGATTTCAGGTGTACAATTCTGTATTACATCATCTATAAATCCCATTGTGTGTTCATCACCCAGAGTCAGTTCTCCTTCCATCACCATATATTCGATCCCCCTTACCCTCATCTCCCACCCCCCACCCCCCGCCCCCCTTACCCTCTGGCAACCACTAAACTATTGTCTGTGTCTATGAGTTTCTGTTTCTCATTTGTTTGTCTTGTTCTTTTGTTGTTTTTGGTTTATATACCACATATCAGTGAAATCGCATGGTTCTCTGCTTTTTCTGTCTGACTTGTTTTGCTCAGCATTACTCTCTCAAGATCCATCCATGTTGTCACAAATGTTCCTATATCATCTTTTCTTACTGCCGAATAGTATTCCATGGTGTATATATACCACAACTTCTTTATCCATTCATCTATCGAAGGACATTTTGGTTGTTTCCATGTCTTGGCCACCGTAAACAAAGCTGCAGTGAACATTGGAGCACACGTGTCTTTATCTCTAAATGTTTTCAGATTTTTTGGGTAGATACCCAGAAGAGGGATTGCTGGGTCATATGGCAATTCTATTCGTAATTCTTTGAGAAACCTCCACACTGCCTTCCATAACGGCTGTACCAGTCTGCATTCCCACCAACAGTGTATGAGGTTTCCTTTTTCTCCACAGCCTCTCCAACATTTGTTGCTATTTGTCTTGTTGATGATAGCCATTCTGACTGGGGTGAGGTGATATCTCATTGTGGTTTTGATTTGCATTTCTCTGATGATTAGTGATGTTGAGCATTTTTTCATATGTCTATTTGCCATTTGTATGTCCTCTTTAGAGAAATGTTTCTTCAAGTCCTCTGCCCATTTTTCAATTGGGTTGTTTGGTTTTTTTGTTGTTGAGTTGCATGAGTTCCTTGTATATTCTGGATACTAGCCCCTTATCGAAGGCACTGTTTGCAAAATTCTTCTCCCATTCAGTTGGTGGCCTCTTTATTTTGTCAATGGTTTCTTTTGCTGTGCAGAAGCTTTTAAGTTTCATATAGTCCCATTTGTATATTTTAGCTTTTACTTCCATTGCCTTTGGAGTCAAGTTCATAAAATGCTCTTTGAACCCAAGGTCCATAAGTTTAGTACCTATGTTTTCTTCTATGCAGTTTATTGTGTCAGGTCTTATGCTTAAGTCTTTGATCCACTTTGAATTAACTTTGGTACATGGTGACAAATAGCAGTCCAGTTTCATTCTTTTGCACGTGGCTATCCAATTCTCCCAGCACCATTTATTGAAGAGGCTGTCTTTGCTCCATTGTATGTTTTTAGCTTCTTTGTCAAAAATTATCTGTCCATATTTATGTGGTTATATTTCTGGGTTCTCAATTCTATTCCATTGGTCTATATGTCTGTTTTTCTGCCAATACCATGCTGTTTTGATTATTGTAGCCCTGTAGTACAAGCCAAAGTCAGAAAGTGTGATACCTCCATTATTGTTCTTTTTTCTTAAGATTGCTTTGGCTATTCGGGGTCTTTTGTGGTTCCAAACAAATCTGATGATTTTTTGTTCTATTTCTTTAAAATATGCCATTGGGATTTTGATGGGGATTGCATTGAATCTGTATATTGCTTTGGGTAATATGGCCATTTTAACTATGTTGATTCTTCCAATCCATGAGCACGGAATGTCTTTCCATTTCTTTGTGTCTTCTTCAATTTCTTTCAAAAATGTCTGATAGTTTTCAGCATATAGGTCTTTCACATCCTTGGTTAAGCTTATTCCTAGGTATTTTATTCTTTTTGTTGCAATTGCAAAAGGAATTGTTTTTTGTGTTTCTTTTTCTGAGATTTCATTGTTGGTATATAGGAAGGCAATGGACTTTTGTGCGTTGATTTTGTAGCCGGCAACTTTACTATATTCGTTGATTGTTTCTAATAGCTTTTTGGTGGAGTCTTTAGGGTTTTCTATATATAACATCATGTCATCTGCAAAGAGTGATAATTTAACTTCTTCATTCCCAATTTGGATCTGTTTTATTTCTTTCTCTTGCCTGGTTGCTCTGGCAAGGACTTCCAACACTATGTTGAAAAGCAGAGGTGATAGGGGACAGCCCTGTCGTGTTCCTGAACATAGAGCAAAGGGCTTCAGTTTTTCTCCATTAATTATGAGATTAGCAGAGGGCTTGTCATATATGGCCTTTATTATGTTAAGGTATTTTCCTTCTATACCCATTTTATTAAGTATTATAATCATAAATGGATGTTGTATCTTGTCAAATGCTTTTTCTGCATCAATTGATATAATCATATGATTTTTGTCCTTTATTTTGTTTATGTGATGTATCACATTGATGGATTTGCGTATGTTGAACCATCCTTGTGCCCCAGGGATGAACCCCACTTGGTCGTGATGAATAATCTTTTTTTTTTTTTTTTTTTTTTTTTTTTTTTTTTTTTTTTTTTTTTTTTTTTTTTTTTTTTATTATTAAATTTATTGAGGTGACAGTTGTTAGTAAAATTACATAGATTTTAGGTGTACAATTCTGTATTACATCATCTATAAATCCCGTTGTGTGTTCATCACCCAGAGTCAGTTCTCCTTCCATCACCATATATTCGATCCCCCTTACCCACATCTCCCACCCCCCACCCCCCACCCCCCACCCCCCTTACCCTCTGGCAACCACCAAACCATTGTCTGTGTCTATGAGTTTCTGTTTCTCATTTGTTTGTCTTGTTCTTTTGTTGTTTTGGTTTATATACCACATATCAGTGAAATCACATGGTTCTCTGCTTTTTCTGTCTGACTTATTTCGCTCAGCATTACACTCTCAAGATCCATCCATGTTGTCACAAATGTTCCTATATCATCTTTTCTTACTGCCGAATAGTATTCCATTGTGTATATATACCACAACTTCTTCATCCATTCATCTATCGAAGGACATTTTGGTTGTTTCCATGTCTTGGCCACTGTAAACAAAGCTGCAATGAACATTGGAGCACACGTGTCTTTATCTCTAAATGTTTTCAGATTTTTTGGGTAGATACCCAGGAGAGGGATTGCTGGGTCATATGGCAATTCTATTCGTAATTTTTTGAGGAACCTCCACACCGCCTTCCATAACGGCTGCACCAGTCTGCATTCCCACCAACAGTGTATGAGGGTTCCTTTTTCTCCACAGCCTCTCCAACATTTGTTACTATTTGTCTTGTTGATGATGGCCATTCTGACTGGGGTGAGGTGATATCTCATTGTGGTTTTGATTTGCATTTCTCTGATGATTAGTGATGTTGAGCATTTTTTCATATGTCTATTTGCCATTTGTATGTCCTCTTTGGAGAAATGTCTCTTCAAGTCCTCTGCCCATTTTTCAATTGGGTTGTTTGTTTTTTTGTTGTTCAGTTGCATGAGTTCCTTGTATATTCTGGATACTAGCCCCTTATCGGAGGCACTGTTTGCAAAAATCTTCTCCCATTCAGTTGGTGGCCTCTTTATTTTGTCAATGGTTTCTTTTGCTGTGCAGAAGCTTTTAAGTTTCATATAGTCCCATTTGTTTATTTTAGCTTTTACTTCCATTGCCTTTGGAGTCAAATTCATAAAATGCTCTTTGAACCCAAGGTCCATAAGTTTAGTACCTATGTTTTCTTCTATGCAGTTTATTGTGTCAGGTCTTATGCTTAAGTCTTTGATCCATTTTGAATTAATTTTGGTACATGGTGACAAATAGCAGTCCAGTTTCATTCTTTTGCACGTGGCTATCCAATTCTCCCAGCTCCATTTATTGAAGAGGCTGTCTTTGCTCCATTGTATGTTTTTAGCTTCTTTGTCAAAAATTATCTGTCCATATTTATGTGGTTTTATTTCTGGGTTCTCAATTCTATTCCATTGGTCTATATGTCTGTTTTTCTGCCAATACCATGCTGTTTTGATTATTGTGGCCCTGTAGTACAGGCCAAAGTCAGGAAGTGTGATACCTCCATTATAGTTCTTTTTTCTTAAGATTGCTTTGGCTATTCGGGGTCTTTTGTGGTTCCAAACAAATCTGATGATTTTTTGTTCTATTTCTTTAAAATATGCCATTGGGATTTTGATGGGGATTGCATTGAATCTGTATATTGCTTTGGGTAATATGGCCATTTTAACTATGTTGATTCTTCCAATCCATGAGCACGGAATGTCTTTCCATTTCTTTGTGTCTTCTTCAATTTCTTTCAGAAAAGTCTTATAGTTTTCAGCATATAGGTCTTTCACATCCTTGGTTAAGTTTATTCCTAGGTATTTTATTCTTTTTGATGCAATTGTAAAAGGAATTGTTTTTTGTATTTCTTTTTCTGAGATTTCATTGTTGGTATATAGGAAGGCAATGGACTTTTGTGCGTTGATTTTGTAGCCAGCAACTTTACTGTATTCGTTGATTGTTTCTAATAGCTTTTTGGTGGAGTCTTTAGGGTTTTCTATATATAGCATCATGTCATCTGCAAAGAGTGATAATTTAACTTCTTCATTCCCAATTTGGATGCCTTTGATTTCTTTCTCTTGCCTGATTGCTCTGGCAAGGACTTCCAACACGATGTTGAAAAGCAGAGGTGATAGGGGACATCCCTGTCGTGTTCCTGAACGTAGAGCAAAGGGCTTCAGTCTTTCTCCATTAATTATGAGATTAGCAGAGGGCTTGTCATATATGGCTTTTATTATGTTAAGGTATTTTCCTTCTATACCTATTTTATTAAGTGTTTTAATCATAAATGGATGTTGTATCTTGTCAAATGCTTTTTCTGCATCAATTGATATAATCATATGATTTTTGTCCTTTATTTTGTTTATATGATGTATCACATTGATGGATTTGCGTATGTTGAACCATCCTTGTGCCCCGGGGATGAACCCCACTTGGTCGTGATGAATAATCTTTTTAATGCATTGTTGTATTCGATTTGCTAGAATTTTATTTAGGATTTTTGCATCGGTATTCATCAGAGATATTGGTCTGTAGTTTTCTTTTTTTGTGCTGTCTTTACCAGGTTTTGGTATCAGGGTAATGTTGGCCTCATAAAATGTGTTGGGGAGTACTGTTTCTTCTTCAATTTTTTGGAAGAGTTTGTGCAGAATTGGTATTAGATCCTCTTTGAAGGTTTGGTAGAATTCACTAGTGAAGCCATCTGGTCCCGGACTTTTGCTTTTGGGAAGGTTTTGGATGACTGATTCCATTTCGTTACTGGTGATCGGACTGTTTAGATTTTCCAGTTCTTCATGGTTCAGCCTTGGAAGGCTACATGTTTCTAAGAACTTGTCCATTTCTTCTGGGTTGTTGAATTTGGTGGCATATAGTCCTTCACAGTATTCTCGGATGATCCTTTGTATTTCTGTGGTGTCCGTGATAACTTCCCCTTTTACGTTTCTGATTTTGTTAATCAGTGTCTTCTCTCTTTTTATCTTAGTAAGTCTAGCCAAGGGTTTATCAATTTTGTTAATCTTTTCAAAGAACCAGCTCTGTGTCATATTAATTTTTTCTATTGTCTTTTTGTTCTCTATTTCATTTATTTCTGCTCTAATATTTGTTATTTCCTTTCTTCTGCTGACCTTGGGTTTTACTTGTTCTTCTTTTTCTAGTTCTTTAAGGTGTAACATGAGGTTATTTATTTGGGAGTTTTCTTGTTTCTTGAGATAGGCCTGTAATGAGATAAATTTCCCCCTTAAACTGCTTTCGCTGCATCCCAAAAATTTTGGTAGGATGTATTTTCATTGTCATTTGTTTCTATGTATCTTTTGATCTCTCCTCTAATTTCTTCTTTGACCCAGTCCTTCTTTAAAAGTATGTTGTTTAATCTCCATGTATTTGTGTTTTTTCCCGCTTTCTTTTTACAGTTGATATCCAATTTCAAAGCCTTGTGATCAGAGAATATGTATGGTATGATTTCAATCTTCTTAAATTTGTTGAGACTTATTTTATGTCCCAATATATGGTCTATCCTTGAGAATGCTCCATGTACACTAGAAAAGAATGCATAGTCTGATGTTTTAGGATGAAGTGCTCTAGAAATGTCAATTATGTCCATTTCATCTAATGTGTCATTTAGGGCTACTATTTCGTTATTTATTTTCTGTTTGGATGCTCTATCCATAGCTGTCAATGATGTATTTAAGTCCCCTAGTATAATTGTATTTTGGTCAATTTCTCCCTTTAGTTCTGTTAGTAGTTGCTTGGTGTATTTCGGTGCTCCCTGATTGGGGGCATAAATATTGATGACTGTTATGTCTTCTTGTTGTACAGTCCCCTTCACCATTATGAAATGTCCATCTTTGTCTCTTGTTATCTTTTTTACCTTGAAGTCTGTTTCATCTGATATCATTATGGCTACACCTGATTTTCTCTGGGTACCATTTGCTTGGAGTGTCAATTTCCACCCTTTCACTTTGAGTCTATGCTTGTCCTTGTAACTGAGATGTGTCTCTTGGAGACAGCATATGGTTGGGTTTAGTTTTTTGATCCAATCTGCTAGTCTGTGCCTTTTTATTGGTGAGTTCAGTCCATTTACATTTAGGGTGATTATTGATATGTGAGGATTTCCTGTAATTCTATCTTTAGTTTTCTGGGAAGGCTGTGTCTCCATTGTTTCTTTGCCTTTTTGTTGTTGTCTATTATTTCTGTGTGGTGGTATTCTATGATGTTTACTTCTGTTTCTTCTTTTATTTCAGTATATATTTCAATTCTGGATTTATTTTGAGTGGTTACCCTTAAGTTTATGTAAAAGAAAGTTTGATATTTAGAGTATTCCATTACCTTCAGCACGCTTACTTTCTCCATTCCCATATTCCGGTTCAGGCCTTTACTCTCCCCCTTTTTGAGTTGTGGTTGCCACAAATTGTCCCTGTTGATGGTGGTCGAATAGCCTCCTTTAGTATTTCTTGTAGTGCAGGTCGTGTATTAGAAAATTCCCTCAGCTTCTGTATGTCTGGAAAGGTCTTTATTCCTCCTTCATATCTAAAGGATATCTTTGCTGGATATATTATTCTTCGCTCATGGTTTCTCTCTTTCAATAGTTTGAATATTTGGTTCCACTCCCTCCTGGCTTGTAGAGTTTCTGCTGAAAAATCTGATGATAATCTAATGGGCTTTCCTTTGTAAGTTACCGTCTTCTTTTCCTTGGCTGCCTTGAGGATTCTTTCTTTGTCGTTGATTTTAGACAGCTTCAATACAATGTGCCTTGGAGAAGGTCTGTTGGGATTGAGGTAACTAGGTGTTCTATTTGCTTCTTGGATTCGAGGGTCCAGTTCTGTCCACAAATTTGGGAAGTTCTCATCGACAATTTGTTTGAATATATTCTCTGTTCCCTTCTCTCTTTCTTCTCCTTCTGGTATACCCATTATTCTTATATTGCTCTTTCTGATGGAGTCAGAAAGTTCTTGTAGAGTTCTTTCATTTCTTTTAAGTCTCAAGTCTCTTTCTTCTTCTATTTGTGTCATTTCCAGGTTTCTATCTTCGATGTCACTTATTGTTTGCTCCATCTGGTCAACTCTACTACCTAAGCTGGTTATTTCATTCTTAATTTCTTCTGTTGAGTTCTTAATTTCCAGAAATTCTACTTGGTTCTTTTTTAAGATTTCAATCTCTTTCGTAAAATGCTCATGCTGTTCTTTGATTGAGTTTCTGAGTTCATTTAACTGCCTATCTGTGTTTTCTTGTATCTCGTTGAGTTTTTTCAGAACTGCAATCTTGAATTCTCTGTCATTTAAGTCACGTATTTCTGTATCTTTAAGTGCCTTCTCTGGAGATTTTTCACTTTCTTTCTGAGCTATCTTGTTGCCTTGGTTATTCATGGTGATTACTGGTTTACTATTTCTCTTCCTAGACATCTATAGGAGTGACTTCTGCAACAGGTTGATAGAAAGTGGTCTTTCTTTTGTTTGCCAGTACTTGTTGGTAGAATGTTTTATTATTTCTCCAACTGCAACTTATTTTTCTTCTCCCACATGGTAGTGCTATATTTTCTCTGCACTATTCCAACTTCTCACACAATGGGTGGATTCCCTGGGAGTCGGGCTTCTCCTCTGTTAATAGTTCGTCTAGGTCACAGGGCGCAGTGTCCCGGTGGGTATGCGGAGAGCTTTTGATGTTCCAAAGCTCTTCCAGCTCCTGATTCAGAGCCCGTATATTTCAGCAGTTCTGTTTACTCCTGCAGGGATCCGCCCAGATTGGTGGGTCAGTGGGGGGAGTGAGTTGTGAGAGGTGGCCCAGAGCAATGGCGGTTACCACCACCACAGCCGGTCCTGCTTCCACCGGTCTCTCCCCTTTACTGGAACTAGTTGGGCTGTGAATTTGTGTTTGTGGTCCACAGTTCTCAAAACAGCAAATTTTCTGTTGTTTTGATCTGACACTGCTACTGTTTCACTTCTAGTACCGGGCAGGTGGGGGCGGGGCGAGCTCTGGGAGGGGAGGGAGGGGGCGGCTAGTCTCAGTGCCTAAGGCTCCGTTCTCTGCTCAGCAGTGCGGGCTTAAACCACCGTTTTCAGCCTTTTTCCCTCAGTCTTTTCTCCGAGGTCTCTGCCGTGAGCGTTGGGTTTAGCCGTGTTATATGCTGCCCCCTCAGCCCTGTGGAGCCCTGGCGGAGCCCTAGCAGTCTGAGTTCTTCCCTCTCCCGCAGCTGCGGTAGTTCCGCGATGCAGCGAGCTCGGCGCACTGAGCTAGGTCTGCGTCCTGCGCCCGCGCGGCTCCGTCTCCGCGCACTTCTCCCTTTCCTCCTCCCTCCACTCGCGCGAATCTCCCACCTGTAGGTGATTTCAGTTGGTAGTGGGCCTCTTCGTCTTGCCTGTCTGCTGTGCAGGGAGTTCTTTGTGGAGTTTTTGTTGTTCGATTCTTTGTAAATTCCAGGCGAGCTTTACAGAGGCTCACCTCACTCCGCCATTTTTCCTTGAAGATCGTGTCTGTTTCCTGTTCTTCAAACAGCAGTAAGAGTTAATTGCCTTCTTCCTTTATTGTCACTCTTTTTTTGTTAAAATTTTCAGCAAAGATACACAGTAATTTTTTTCTGCCTATGTGATCGTCCTTTTCTTTATGAGGAATGAAATACTGTGACAACTTAAAACTTTCTTGAGGAATATAAAGGATATGGATTTCTTGTACTTAGAATTAACTTCTTATATTGTGAGCCTTCCCAGTTCCAGAGTAGCTTTCTCCCACCCCCACCTCCCATTAGGTCAGTATGGCAGAGATGGTTTCTTACGGCCCATGTACAGCATCACCAATCAAGAAGGAAGAGAAGAGAATTAAGACCTGAAAATCAGACCAAATTCTAGGACAAAACTATAGGTTGGGAATTCTGTTCCAGCTTTTGACTCTGGTTTTGAGTGGTCAAGTGTCCAAAGTCTACAGCGAATTAAGTCAGAATTCATTGTATAGTTTGGAATCAGGAGGATCTTAGTCAGCAGGGAGCCCAGTTGGTGGTCAGTTCTGGTAGACTGGTGGGAGGAGGCATTTAGAAAACACAAGCAGGTAGAGAAGTTCAGGGTAAGGCTCAATGTCGAGAAAGGGGTGAAGTTACTCACCTGAGAAACCTAGCAAATCTGAACTAAAGAGGAAAGTCAAAAGATACAACAGGTTGGGTTTACATGAAAAGAAGAAGGGTGGCTTAGAGAAGGTAGCCAGAAACCTAGGAGTTATTTATAAAAATAATAAAAAAGACTATGTCCTGGGTCTGACTCACAGCAATGAGACAGATAGGACTGGGATTAAAGCCTGTTACCATAAAAGTACCATAAGTTCCTATCATAGTTCTGTTCAAAGCAGGAAGAATACTGAGAACCGTGATATACTCCTTCTCAGTCATAATTTGTTAGGAATTTAGGTAAATCTGAGTCAGTGAGCTGGGATGCCAGCTCTGATGCTCTGAGAGTGTGGGAAGGAGAAAACCAGGGAAACTGAGGCTGGGGATATTCCAGGCTTGTAGCAGCAGCAGTCACAATCCCTCCATTGTTATACTCTGAAGCAAACGAGAATCAGAGATGCTAGTTCTCAGAGTGAGGGTGAGGACGCTGTCGATCACGTTTCATTATTTTCCTGTGTCTATCAGAGTTCTTGTATAAAAGGGAGGTTTACTATGTCTGTGAAACGAATCACAGAATGCAGCAAGAAATGTGGATCTTTAACTCTAAAATTTAATTTCTATAGGATTTTCAACAATGGCCACAGTAACAAGTTACAGGATTTTCAATAGTGGCCGTAGTAGCAAGTTAATTAAAGTTTACAACAGTCAATATCTACTGTTCAGGAACTACCCGAATTATGTCTCTTACCATTCAAGAAACCAATGCTAGTAAAAATCATGTGTCCTTTCAAGAAGAAAATGTTTCTTGTTTAAAATCTGCTTGATTTTTGCTATTTTCCTTTAAAAGGATTAAGGAGTTGAAGATAATCATTCAAATAATTTATAAAATGAGTTTTGATTGAGGCTAAGAAAGAAAAATTAGTTTGAATATCACATATTGAATTTCTTTGATTGTTCCTTTATCATAGCCCAGGAGTTAGTAAACACACAGTTGTGATTTCAATTTCCCTTTCTACACACATTGCCAAAAGTCATTAGTCCCATCAGATAATGCATCAGGTATTTATTCACCTCATTCCTGGCCTCATCAGAACTTAGATGTCTGTAGGATGGTCAGACACTCTTCCCACAGAACCTCACCCAGCTTCAGAGCTGCAGTTTATGTGGGCTGGGTTGGCACTTTCTCATTGACTGCTCTTCTTACGGGCTTATGGATTTTTCAAATGTAGTGGAATGGAAAACTCAGTTACCCTGACACAAACTAAATAGTTATCTATCAAACTGTGAGTCTTTCTCAGCTCTGTGGGTGTATTTAAAATTAGGAAGAGCAGAGCAGCCTCTTGTCTCAGAGAACACAACAACTTCCCTTGGGCCACACAAGAACAGCCAGGCATGTTGCCAGCTCTGGCGGTGATGGCAGGTTACGGGGCGTAGACTCAGGGAGCCTCATTTTGAATGTAAGATGTATCTTTGAGTAGTACAGTCTGCATAAACTGAAAAAAAAAAAAAAAAAAAAAAAAGATCCCCACAACAATATTAACCCTACAGCTAAGATTAGCTGAGAATGTTTTTCAATCTTCACAGTCATAATCTGCTCCTCAGGTGAAAAGTGAGCACCAAATGCAGGACACTGTGAGAACAGGTGTACCAACCTCCATCTGGGACTTGGGGAGAGGAAGTAATGAGCTAAGAATGGCCAAATCAGAATTTCCTAGGTAAGCAAGCTCCTAAACAAAGAGTGCCTGGACTTAAGGGGCTTGTAAATACCCTCTTTGGCATGCCTCCTACAATGCAGCTTCACATAAAGAAGCACTTCATAAAGTGTGTTTCATGGAGCACAGTCCGGCAAGATGCTCTATACAAAAGTAGCATACCTTATACCACTCCAGCAAGCCTGAGAAATAAGCCTGAGAAAACTTCAGAGATGTCCTGTAGTAAAACACTTTGTTGAGTGCACAGCTCTAACTTATTTGGCCATAAAATGGTTTTTATGCATACCTTTTAGCATCATTCAACATAGTTTTCCATTGCACACATTTTGGAAAACACTGATCTAAAAAGCAAATCAAATATAGCTAGTATCTTACAGAAACCAAAAGGCAGCATTTCTGAGACCTCAATGGCATATTTAAACAGAGGTTCTGGCGTTCCTTTGGTCAGTGGAATTTGATATTCCCCTTTCCATTCCACTAACCTTCAAATCGGAGGCATTGCTTTGTGGATATTAGGTTGGATCAAATACGTACAAAAATCAATTGAGGTTCTTACCTACTTCACTAAGACACCACTGCAATAAAAACCCCATTAATGAAGCACTTGAATTTCTCATCCCTAGCCTTAAGGTCACACAGAGATCCATCCAGCAAAATGCAGTAGCCTATTTGCGTAAGAACTAAGAGTGGGGCATTAAAGACTGCCTGCTTTGAGAAAGTATAACTTGACCCAACTTCTTATTAGTACTGCTGGAACCCACATGAGCAAGGAGAATGTGCTGACTTAAGCAAGAGATCTTCTCTGCCAAGGTTCTTTTGATTGATACTCTGCAAGGCTTCACATGACCCACCTGCAGTACAGGGCTGGCTTCACACATGTCCCACTCGACCAGTTCCACAAGGCCCTACACTTAGAAGGACTCTGTTTAGTTTAATGCCTTTCTGTTACCCTAATGAAATTCTTAATGATTTTTTAACAAGAGTCTTACATTTTTATTTTGCACAGGGCCCTGCAAATTAAATAGCTGGTCTGCCCACCTGGGGAAGGTAAGTCTGTCTTTTGTTACCATTCTTCAGAAAGTTTACTTGCTTGGCCTTCCTCCAGCATATTAACTGTAGCTGTCACTTCTATTGATCAGTTTAGATACCATTTTATAGTAAAATCTGAAGTAACTTGAAGATGTCATTATATAGGAGTGAATAATACAGAATTCGGAGTCAGAGAAAAGTGAGTTCAAAGCATAGCATACACATGTCCTAAGGTTTGGGCCTTAGCCCTGTTACCTTGCTTCTTTGGGCTTCAGTTTTGCCATCAGTGTGGGCAACTGTGCAGCTTCTACTCCACACAAGAGCTTATAGACACAGCCAAGGATCAATGCGGAGTTGAACTAAGCCCCTTGCTGCCCTTGCTAAGCCATACGTCTTGGCACACTCATTTGTAAGTTGCACAAAGGCATTACATAGGCTGGTGATAGCCCTGCCCAGATTTCTTAGTTTTGAAAATGGGAACAGTGCTTGATGGCTACAAAGATTAAGATAACACATGAAGTGTCTGGTATAGGAGTCACTCAATTCCTGTTTAATCCCTTTCTTAAAAAGAAGTATTTACACTCAGGACTTTGAAAAGACAACCAAAATGTTAGCTGATACTTAAACTCATGCTATGTTCTAATATTTATTAAGTAGTTAAGCATGCATGTGTCTGTTTATATCTATTCATGAACAACAGCACACACACACACACACACACACACACACAAACACATCTTAAGTAATAATGTAGTTGAAAGTGCTTTTTGGTGTTAATTGCAATTTCTCTTGACAAACTTTAGAAAACCATGTGGTTATTATCTTTGTATTGTTCTTGCTCTGTGCTAAAGGCTCCTCTACACTTCTCACTGGGACCAGTATGCATTAGAAGGGTTATTTCTTTTGCAAAGCTTCTATGATGATTTCACTGAATATTCAATTATATTATCTATACTCCTCTAAAGTCCAGTTTTTAAGTAGTTTTTATTCACTGTGGTATTATACTCAAAGCATGGACAAATTCCTAAGAACCAGGTAGTCCTGGGTTTGAATTTCAGTTTTTATTAGTTTCCCAAGACTGCTGTAACAAATTACCACAAACCAGGTGGTTTAAAACAACAGAAATTTATTCTCTCACAGTTCTGGAGGCCAGAAGTCCAAAATCAAAGTGTTGGCAGAGTTGATTCCTTCTAGAGGCTCTGAGGGAGAATCTGTTCCACTCCTCACTCTTAGCTTCTGGTGTTGCCAGTAGTCCCTGGCATTCCTTGGCTTGTAGATGCATCACTCCAATTTCTGCATCCACCTTCACATAACATTTTCTCTGTGTCTCTCAAATCATCCTCTGCCTCTCTCTTATAAGGACACCTGTCATTGGATTTAGGAATCCTAAATGCAGGATGATCTTCACATGTTTAACTTAACATCTGTGAAGACCATTTTTCAAAATAAGGTCATGTTCACAGATTCTAGGAGTTAGGACATGGGCATATTTTTGTGGGGCCACCATTAAACCCACTACTGTCCCTGTGTCTGAGTAACCACTTGACATCTCATTGATCAATCTCAGTTTTTACTATCTGTAGAGTGTAGATTGAAATGCTTATTATAGAACTGTTATGAGGATTAGAGTACCTTAAGTTAATTGCATAATGCCTACCACATAATAGATCCTAAATGAATTGTAGCTGCTATTATTAGTATGAAGAGCTTTAGTTCTTTTTCTCTTAGTGTTGAGTGCACAGACTTATATTTAGATTAATGCAGTAAATAAGTGTGGGTCTCTTCTGATCTATGCTCTACATTGCTGACAGCTTCAGCTCCCTGCCAATACCTAAGAGTGGCATCCTTTTCCATATGAAAATGGCAGACTTTTAGGAAAAGAACATATGGCTCCATATAGGAAAAGAACAATTCTGAGGCTGAGAACTACTTCAAAATGTGTATCCCCAATACTATGAAAATCACTATCTGTGGTCACTTCCCATATGCTACTTTCACACACCTCTCCGAACTGGCCAACTACAGCATCCTGGAGCCTGGGGAGTGAAATATTAAGAAGCCATTTTACAACATGCAGCCAGCATTTATTTTGGCAATCCTTTATGAGCCTGTTTGATGAAAGAAGAGAATGGAAAAATAAGGGTTTTTTTTTGGGGGGAGTATAAAAAAGTCTATCTGTTTTGGATTCTTATTTATATCATGTAAGAGAAAACTCAATTCCTACCAGCTTAAACAATAAAGGTTATTTATTGCCTTATATAACTGAAGGTATGGCAATAGGGTGAATTAAATGATCCATCAACTCAAAACTATCATAAAGGATCTGAGGTCTTTAATTTCATCTGCTCTATCTTCAATGGTGTTAGTATTATACAGAGGTGGCTTTGCTCTCTTGATGGCAGGAAAGTGGCTGGAGCAGTCTAGGCTTTATATGTTGTAGGGAAGATGTTGACGAAAATTTGTTTTCATTGGTTGATGTGCGCTTTTGTCTATTAGCCTTTATCTGTTCCTGTATGTGAGGTGATTTCTGTGCTTTGTTCAGGGTTGAGTAAGTTCCCCCTTTGGTCTCATTCTCCCAAGCAGGGGAGATACGAGATGATGTTTGCTGTTCTGTCTGTGCTGTGAGGTGATGGTTAGTTTAGGGTTAAAGAAATTCTTGATCAGGGATTGAGAGAATTCCTTCTTTGTTCTGTCTCTTTCACCCACATCAGCAGATGAAATAGTTAAGCAGATGAAGTAGTTAAGTTATATCAGGACAAGATGAAAGGTACATTGCCAGGCTTTGGAAGACCTTGAGCTGATGGTCCCAGCAAGAACAGTAGATATTGTTTGTCCAGATGAATTGGCCCTTTGGCCAGATGGGCAACATTCATATCAGTAACTGTCGGACCCTCCCGGAACTGGCTATGGGGTGCATCTAAAGAGATATATAAGACAGACTTCAGGTGGATTCATTGATTGATTGCTGTTTCAAGAAAGTGTTATTCAGAAGATTTGCTGTTTCAGGACTGCTTTTCAGGATTAGATTGTTTCAGAGTAAGAGATCAGAACTTGCCTCAATGGACAGTGGAGACTTCTTTTGTTGGTGAATTGTCATCATTATAGCATCTTTGTGAACTTGTATGTAACTTGCAGCTTACAGTATCAGAAGACTTCCTAACTTCCAAGAACTACAACAACAATAACAGCAACAACAACAGCAGCACAATGCCAACAGCAGCAGCATTCTTGGAAACTAGCAAACAGCAGTGTGGGAGACTCCTGAGTTTCTCTCAGCTACAGATCTGACAAGGTTTTGATTTATGACTTTTCCAGTGCCGTTCCCCACCCCAGTTTGGTGAGCGTGTGGCATCTACTGTAATGGTTACTATCCTATAGAGCTTATTACTGCTTTTGGATACTTCTTACTGATGTTATTTGTGTATTTAGCCAAGTGGGTTTTGATCAATAGTCAACATATGTTGAGAGCTCTTAAATTTATATGTATGTATACTCCTTTGATATGACATTGGTATCAATGTATATAGTTTAGTCTTAACCACCTTTACTTTCTGTCATTAGCATATTCTATTAATTGCCTTTGTCTTTTATTATTCCATATTACTAAATAAGTTGATTAGATATTGCTAAATAAATAATCAATTAGCCCCATTCTAGCCTGTGTCCCTCCTCCTTCTTTTCCCTGCTCGTCATTACATATGTGCAATTCATATCATCAAAATGGAGAGAGAGCACATGAGAGTGAGGTCCTAGTTGCTCTCTAAAATGAGTGAAACCCACATGACATCTTCCTTTATAGTGAATTCGCTATAATTATATTTCATGCCCATTCCTAAATCAGTTCCATTAGACCATTTCCACATTCAGTGTGATGTTAGCCTGAGTTACCCAAACTGGTTCATTGCAACACGAGAAGGATGGCAGCTCTGCAACTGATGGTGTGAGTCAGTACTCTTGAGTACTAATTTGATGTTTTTGTTTCTGAAGTTAAAGTCAGCACGATTGTATGTTAGTCTCTAGTAATGTTCAGCAACTCTGTTAGGTACTTGAGTTCACCAAGGTTGGGACTTGGCCTGATAGAAAAGGGAGAGAGTCAAGGGAGTTAGCAGTGTTTGCAAGGAGATGAGTACAAAGATGAACCATGAACACTTAGCTGAGTAAGGGGGAAAGTGATAATATGACAGATTGAGAACAGTGAACTGTACTTGTTATGAATTGAAAGTTTCAGTGAGGCCAAAGAAATGCTTAAGAGAGAGTGTGGACTTAAGGTGGAGCTCAAAGAATAGGATGCATACCAGTTCAGATTTCAGTGTTGGTGTGGCTATTCATGATGAGATTTTAGTGTTGGTGTGGCTATTCATGATGACCAGGTCCAGTGGCCATTGTGGAGTGCAGAAAAAGACTCTTGGATATAAGAAGATCATGCAGTGGGTGGCATGGGTGCTGGCTGATCAGTCCCATTGTGGCTGTCAGTATTGCAGAGCAGTGAGGAGGCAAGCTGGTGGAGGGGCAGTCTAAGCTGAAGCACCAGAATTTGACATGGTCGCATATCTCCCTTAACTCCCAGTGGTGAGGTTTGAAGAAGCAGAAAACCTTGAAATTTCTATTTCACTTCCCCATGGGTGTGGCCAACAAGAACTAATAGCTTTGCCTGTGTCCACATTAACTATGTTCAGTGGGACCATAGCATAACTTAAATGATTAGCTCATGATGTTTTCTAAGAGCTCCAGAGTACTTTTTTTTCCTGGATGCTGGTGGTTGATGGATAACTAATTAGAGAATTTAAAATAAAGAGATAATATGATTTACAACTCATAAATACCAGGGTTTGTCGAAAGCACTGAAATATCCTTGGTAAGTTTTGTGCACTTTATTTCTAGTGGAGAAAGGAATGAAGGAGAGAAAAGGAGAGGAGGGAGACAGAGACAGAGCGGGGATAGGGAGACACCCAGAGAAAACGAAGACAACATTTCCATCTGGGATTTGTGCTTTTCTGAGTGTCGACGCCTTTTGATAGATTATTAGAAAACTCATATTTGCTCATAAATGTGAAAAATAACAAATGTAAAATTTGCAAATTTATTCCTAAATGTAGTTAAATTCATAAATATTTAGACATTTTCTGTAAAGCTTCTAATTTGTAAACTTTACATGAATCTATAATTTGGTATTAACGCTTCTAAATGCAATAGTAATGTCACAAACACCTATAAATTTTCACATCTCATTTACAAAGGTTCTTTAAACCATGAGATGAAGAAATTGTGTATGTAAACCATTTTTAAGTTTGCCTACGTTAGTCAGGACAATAAACAGTGAAAACCTTTAAGAGATAATTTTGAGATGATGATTTCAGTCTATTGCTTGTATAGCCTAAAAATTCTTCCTTCAGAATAATTAGAAAGTATTGTAGATTAAACGCAAGAAGAATGACCATATTAAAAAAAAAACACCCTGAAAATCAAGAGCTGAGAAAAGTTGGAATAAGATTTCTAAAGGTACAGACAATATCAAATAGAATAGTGAGTCCTTAAATAAATCTTTTTGAGGCTCAGTTTTTTCATCTGTAAAATAGTACTAATACATACATTCTTCATAAGTTTTTTTTTTTTAAATAGGACTATAATGAGTAATAGACACTCAATTCAAATGTGCTTAAGAAAACAGAATAAAAAATTCAGTGGCTGACATCCCAGAAAACTTTAAGCCTGTCTAGATGCAGGAGCTGAAATTGGGACTCAGTCTCTTTCTCTCTCTCTCTCTCTCTCTCTCTCTCTCTCTCTCTCTCTCTCTCTCCCTTTCTCACTCTCTTTCCCTCTCTCGCTCATGCATATACATGCATGAATGTTCTCCTTCTCACTGTCATGCTTTCTCTCCCAATCTCTCAGCTCTGCTTTTCCAGGCTCATATCATTCCTACATATAGTAACTCCAACAGAAAGAGTTTCTCTTTCCCAATTATTCCACTGAAGCAACCCTGACATGTTATCATGAGCTTAACTTGGAACATTTGCCTGTTCCTGAACCTGTCACCATGCCCAGAAGAATGGGATATCACCTAGACATGTCTGGGTCCTATTCTCACCCATGAAGCCAGGGGAACTTGGGGTCATGTAAATAATGAGTGGAAAGCATTGGGTCTGGTATGGGTACTGACACCAAAAGAAGGAAATGGATACTGATCAGGCAAAAGCTATTTCCTTGTGGTCAGTGGGTAAAATGAAGCCATGTATGAATGGCCTTAGCAAAGTGTTTGGCACACAGTAAGTTCTCAGTTATTGCCACCATTAGCCACTACTTACTGTTATTACGGCACCTTTCCACTGTAGACAGAAGAAACGATTAAAGTAGGAAACAGAGAAGTCTAGAAGAGGTGTTCCTGCTAAAAACTGTGTCCAGAGAGTCTCAGGAAAACAGATTCTCCCTTCAATTCCACTGATAGCACCCATCATGGTCACACAAGTCCTATCTTATCAACTCAAATCCATGAGGACCCTGCATGTCTGTGGCACCAGGAAGTCAGGGGTAAATCCCTGTCAGCATGTTGTCAATACACAACCATAGAGCAAAAACTGGGTCTCCAGTGGTTTTGTCTGTCTATTATAGACCCCCCTTTATGGAACAGAGTTCCGTATTTCTTGGGTTTGGTGAGGCTGTCACTGCTATGTGGCAGGAAATTTTGATGCTTCATGAGGTTAACTGCAGAAAATTAAGGAAATATCCCTACACCTTCTTCAGAATGTGCTTAGCTGGATGCTAGATCATTCCAATTAAACCTTTTAGACTGATTTGCTTTTTCTTTAATGCTCGTAATAAGATGTATCTTATATTTATTTATTGGATACATTAGCACTGTAATTGTTCCTACTATTTTTCCTAAGGGCATGTTTTTCAAACTTCAAGGAGGTTCTTCTACTGAAAATTTTCCAGAATTTAGTAAAGAATTCTTTGCCTATAAAAGCCACATTCTCCATTTTATAATTTTTTTAATATTCCCACTTTGCCTTTAGCTTTTCACACTGAAAGTTCACCATCTTTTTAGTCTATTCCTTTAAGAAAGCTTCTAGCTCTGTAATCATTTCAGTTGTTCTTCTCTGAGTTGTCTCTGCTGGTGGTCCATTTTCATTAAGGTATAGTGAGCAGAGTATATGCATATATACATGTTGCTGTTATTATTGGAGATATTCGTCCAAAGTCATGCCATAGGTTTACCTTTTAACCCTCAACCCCAAGTAATCTCCAATCTCTTTAACTTAGCTTCTATTTCTAATATAACTTCTTGCATTCTCTTTTTGTATATAAATTTATTCCTTTCTCAGTGTTCCCACTACTTCTTTGAAAATAAGGTTTTGTCAGTGCTTACTGTATAGGGTTATGTGGAGAAAATCTTTTACAGAATATAGATAATGTTGAAGTATTCTGGCATGTGGAAAGCCCTCAGTAAGCATTCATTAACATTATAATTTTGATCATTACTATCATAATAGCTCAGTTGAAGTTTGAGAACCCTCTTAAGAAATCAGTGTCTGACTTGGACACTGGCCCTTTACTTGATTGATTCTCTCTTAGATTAATGCCTTAAAAATTGGAAAATTTTGATGTGTGAAGCATCTGCATATAAAAGTAATAAGGAGTGTTTATACAGACATCAATTTGGCTGAAAAAGTAGCACATAATAAAAATAAGGAGTTGGATTTTACTAAGGTCAAAGGAGTAAGGATTTCAAAGCACAGAAATATAGAAGCAATCAGTTGAAGGTCAGTCAAAAAGTTGACATAGGCTATAAAAATTAGTCCTGCCTTTAGGTTTTCAGTTTCTTCCATAATATAAAACAGTGTAGTCTTTCTTGGAATTCTTATTTTAGTTCTGTAACATCTATATTCCTGGAGTAACAGCAAATCTGCTAATTACTTATGAAAGCAGGAACAAATTGCAGTTACAGTCAAAATTAAAGTTCTTTTCTAGCTCATGTTTCCTAAGGAATGAGGAACTTTAAATGTGGTCAACATAACACATTTTAGTTGTCAAACACTGAATTTTTTAATGCTGATTGAATAATAATCTTCTGTAAAAACAATGCACATTGTACAGAAGTTTTATTATTTGACCTGTTTAATGTAAGTTGAAAACTTTCTCTTGTGTACGTACCATTGTATAATGCTGTCTGCTGAGCTATTAAGATATATTTAGTAATTCCATTAGAACTGCACCATCGAGCAGGGCAGAGCATATGGAAAGAAGTTGGTGAAAAACTGATTAAACATTTATATCAAGTACATTTTGATTTAACTCACATAAATAATTCATTTTTATGTTTTCTTTCTTTCAAAATAAACCTTTTTGACACCTGCTGCGCTAAAAATAATGCTAGTATGACTGTAATGAAAAAAACGTCTTAAAGCTTATAGCAATGACATCATCTGGTACCCACACAGATACTAAATTGTCAGCACATAGTAAAATAAGACTTGGCATTAGTTATTATTTATTTAGTGCCTCAAAACCATGCCATGCTTTGTGGAAAGTAAAGCACATGGCTGAATTTGAATATAGAATTTGTCTCAAGAACAGCTAAATATTAAAAGGTTCAAAATGACACACAAGAAAATACATGAGACAGACGGAAGACACTGAGCCCCATTCTTTCCCTTGAGCAGGAGAACTAAGCTGAGAGACGAGAGTGAATGAGCTAAAGCAAAGAACCTGAGAAATGTTAGAGTCCTTTTACATTTAATGGGAAGAGAGTCCTTTAATGGGAAGACAGTGATATGGATAAAAAGATCATAGTTAGTAACTACGTATGGTCACAGCATCATTCTAGAATAGCAACTCTCAAAGTAGGAGACAAACACAAGGAAGCACAAGGGATGTTGTTGGGTGGTTCACAGGCATGATATTGAATAGCATCAAATGACATCATGAAAACATTATTCCCTTTTAGTCCGATTTTAATATTTCTGAGTATATCTAGGGGAAAGTCTTAAATTAGAGCTATTCTGCTCTTATCATCTTTGCCTAGAAACCCATCCAATCTCCCGTTTTTAAAAAGGAGATAAGAAGCCTTTCTGGGCAATGGCCTAGTGAATAATATCACTCAACTAAAATTTGGTAACATTCCCTTATTCTAATTTTACCTACACAAGGCAAATATGTTTTCCATGCATGGTGTGATATAAAAATAACTTTAAAATTTGGGGCAATCATATAAATTGATTCAATGAAAATTGTTGTGTAAATAAGAATGTATCACAGAGGCAGCCCAGAAAGGAGATAGGTGTAGGCAGAATTATAATAATACTAACAAATCCAATCCTCAATGGCCGGCTGGTACTGGCAGGTTCTACCAAAGGGAAAACGTTACAGTGAGGGAGAAGAGGGACTCGTCTGTTTTTGCCTCATATGAACTAAGAATATAAGACTATGACAATGGATAGCCTGCCATACTCCCCTTAATCCAACCCTTCACACACAAACCAAAAAGGCATAACTAATTTTAGGGTTGCTTATTGATGATACCCATTTAGAGAAAACTTATTTTTTCTGGGGTAAAGCACATTGAAGCACTACAATTAATATTGGGAAAGAACACCTCCCATTTGGCATGTGCAAACTCAGATAGCATCTGCTTAACCAAATATTTGTATGAGCTAATTTTATTGTTAAAGATTTACTTCAAGAATGATTTTCCTTCATAACATATTCTTTCAAGTTTTCAAAAACAAAATTGCATAATAATTATTGTGTATATTAGAACATGCTATTGGCATGCAATTCTCTAGACTACATTAATTCAGTTTAAAGAGAATGACCAGAATTAGGGTCAGAGAAGCATTGCAGATATTTCTTCTCTGCTCCAGAAGAGCACTTAGCAGGAATGATCATCAGGGAAAGTGTGGGAATATCAGATTTTAAACAGTGCTAGACTTAGAGAAAAAAAATTTGATTAAATTTCTTATTTGATATAACTTTTCTCCATGTGTACAAAGTTAATACATGTTTATTTAAACAAAAACTTGCAAACTAGAAGAGCAGAAGCAAGTGAGTTATAATCCCGTTATTCAGACACAAGCACTGTTAATATTTTGTTATGTGTTTTAAGATGAGATTGTCTTCCCATCTTCCCTGTAGAACTTTATTAACAGTCAATTTTTTAAAAAATCCATTATCAATTTATGTTCTTCCTTAGGAGGAAGCTGTGAGCTGTGTTTAGTCAGTGGATATAGGAGACACTGAGTTGTCTGGGCCATTTTAATCAGGGAGCTTCTACTTCCATATTCTATCCATATTAGGATTTCATATAAGATTTCATTTGGTTTTAATAAACTGAGAAAATGTTTTGTTCAATCATGGTTTTCATCGCTTCATAATTTCCATAATTTAACTAACACTCTATTTTTAAAATTGTGCTTGTTCCTAATTCACTATTATGGATAAAAACTTCAATAAGCACCTCATTTGTAAATATTTAGGAATATAAATACTACACTGAAATATAATTTTTGGAGAGTATAAATGTATAAAAGTTAATTTCCTCAGAAATGAAATATCAACTTTTTCTACCAGCAACATGTGTGGGTTTACTACTTTTTCTTTTTTTTTTTTTTTAAAGTTTATTGGGGTGACAATTGTTAGCAAAGTTACATAGGTTTCCAGTGTACGATTCTGTAATACGTCATCTATACATCACACAAGATTATTATACTTTATCTTCATTAAGTATTATTTCTCTGTTAAATCTTTCAGTTACATTTTAATTAAGGAATATTGTATTTCTTTATAATGTTCAAATGTGAATAAGAACATTCATAAATAACTTTAAGGGATCTTAATATTATTCATTAAGTAATGCTCACACTTGAATGGGATCTGGAGAGCAAAATTACAATGATGTAGAATTCATGCTTTCCTAATTAGTTCTATTATAAACTAATTCCATTCCTTCTATTCCATTATGTATGGTTGTTTACATAATGCTTTCTCCTAGAATATAAAATAAAGTTCAGGTTGACATTCCATTCTCTAATATACATACCAAATGTAAAAAACAAGGTATTCTGCATCAGCCATCAATAAATTACGGGATTACACACTGTCTACAGATCTCTACACAACCTAATTAGTGTTTACATAATGGAATCATTTTGTCTTCATTAGTGGCCAGAATTAATCACACTCTCAACAAATAATACTTCCTTACTACTTATATCACCACTATAATATTGATGACATTCTGCTTTGCAATATAATTCTTTGTGTATATATCTTATCTCTTCTTTTAAACCCCATCTAACTTATCTGTGAATCCCTCACAGTAGTTAGCAAAAAGCATGATTTATGTTTCAGTGAATACATTCAGTACGTATTTACTAATCACCTACTATGAACCAGAATTATGATAGTCACATTATAGTCACAGCCACAAGTAAAAGGAATGCAGTTTTTACAATGTGGTCTTTCAGTACTGTGGAACAATATAATTATATATAATAATTATATTATATATGATTAACTATACAAATATTTATAGAATTCCAATTGACTCAAGTGTTATAAAGGTACTACAATGAAAATGTAGGAGAGGGCAGGCATGGTGGTAGCAGAAACTATTGTGGTAGTGGGAATCCAGAGATAGGAAAGAACCATGTGAAGGTTGTTGTTGAATTAAACACACACACACACACAATGATATTGAAACTAGAAAAGTAATCAATTGTGCTACCATCTCTAATATGAACAGTCAAATAAATATTTGCGTTGAAACAGAATTGTCAGTGAGGTAGAGTTACCTGATTTGCTTTTCATTAATAACATTTAACTAGTATATAAATTTTAATTGTTCAGTATTTTCTATGCATTAAGTACTTTGGCATACACACACACACACACACACACACACAAATTGGTTACTCTTTTTTCTTAAATTAAATTTATTGGTGTGACAATGATTAGTAAAATTACATAGGTTTCAAGTGTACAATTCTATAATGCATCACCTATATATCACATTGTGTGCTCACCACCGAGTCAGTTCTCCTTTCATCACCACTTATTTGACCCCCTTTTATCCTCTTCTACCACTCCTTTCCCCCTTTACCCTCTGGTAACCACTAATCTATTATCTGTGTCTATGAGTTTTTGTTTCTTCAGTTGTCTGTCTTGTTCTTTTGTTGTTTTCACTTTTATACCGCACATATTAGTTACTCTTCAAAGAACTACTACAACTAGGAGAATGGCTGTTTTTACAGGAATGGGGAGTTCATCCTCAGAAGTTTTCTCTGGATTCAGAGATCTCACCAGATTCTAACTGCATTCTCCTGAGAGAGAATGAGAGTGGTGGTTGAGCAAATGTCCCATTTTATTGGGATTCCTCAATACCTTTCTCAAGCACATCAGAATCATTGAGTGGGGAGAAGACTGAAAGCTGTGGTGCATCCCCAGAATGCTTCCCTTTGTAGCTTCAAACTGAAAAGGAATTCTGAACTATTCTAGAATGGACTGGTATCTCCCCCACCCCTTCCCACTCAACCAGCACAATGACTATCATGCACTAAGAAGCAACAGAAATTTCACTTGCACAAATTTTGTCATACCATTCTAACTCCAAACAACTTCCCCCTAATGCTCTAATGGTGCCTTCCGAACATCTCAGCATCATTCTGTGTGACATGTGCTCTGTCTTTGCTTTTGACATAAACCTTGTCTTAAATTTAACTGATGTGGAAGGAAATGGTGGACATTTGAGGTAACATCATAATTCTGATGTTTGAGACAGATGATCTTTCCTCACATTTTTTGTGCTATATTTTTAGGTTATTAACTAATATTAACTAGGTGTTTTTTCCCTTCACAAAATAAAACATGCTTTTATTAAGCTTGAATACAAAACATACCTTTGTCCTAAATCTTTATGTGTTTTCTCAGGGAAACACACGGTTGGGGGACTACTAAATTGGGATATTAGCTTTTATGAAGTTCATTAAATGACTGTGAGTAGAGAATTGGGAGAGAGAAAATTTGGCAGACTTCTTACTACAGAGACTAAAGTTGCTGTCCAGCTCTACAGAAAGAGTCTTGCTAGTAGTTAATTTAGTTTTGAGCAATATATTGGTCACTGGCTGAACAATCTTATTTTTCCTTCATCACCAATACATGTAAAACAGTGTATTTATATATCAATACATCATTACTTTTCTTTTCCCCCAGGGGAAAACTCTATCACGTCTTTTTGTGTTGTCACAGGTAAAAATCTAATATTAGCAGGTAACAGGCATTTATAATATTTGGTCTCTGTCCAGGAATTGTATGCATATGAATACATCATATCAAATCAAAGAATTAGTTCTTACCTTTATTGAAGATGTTTCATTTCAAGCTTTTTTAAACATGTGTATAGTAAATCATCAAAAATAAGAGAAAATTTCAATGTCAGTACCTTAAACAGAATTGAAATTTATTTGCTGTACCAGTGTCTTTAAACTGTAATTGTACAATAGTCACAATATTGCCATTTTTATTGTATTCTTTAATTTCTAACACAATTCTGGAATGAATGAAAGTAGATATTAGAAAGTGAAGGAGCTGAAGCTCAGAGGGGTTCAGCGATGTCCCCACGGTGGACACTTTCCGCCCAAAAGAAGGTCCAGACTTAAGTGAAGGCATTGGGAGCACGGAGGCCGCTGTCTGCTGGTCTATTAAAAAGGATATCTGAGCCATCAACATGTAGATCTTGTATGACCTGTATAAGACTCATACGTAGGAAGAAGTGGGATGAGTTTAAGAGTTCATAGTCCCTCAATAAAGATATTTTCAATGAGTATTTGATTAAATTTCATGCTGCTGTTCTTGGCCAACAGTGATTTCAGAAGAAGCTTTGCCCACTGGAAATTATTTATATTGATATTGATATGTATGAAAGAGTTTCTAAACTGCATTGAGTTCTCTACTATTAATCCTATCTCTAAAAGTAGTAAAGTAGAAAGAGGAGAAAGAGCATGGACATCAAACCCAAACAGAATTAAATATGAATTGGCTTTGCCACATTTTTACTGTGTGACTTTGGAGAAGTTGTTTAACCACTCTGATCTTTGGCTCACAGAGTTGTTATGCTCATCTGATGCGATAATGTCTGTGAATGCACCTTGTACAGTGCTTGGCAGTATAAAGGCACTCACTAAAAGACAACTATTATTATTCAAAGAAGGCTAACAAGAGTCTAACCTCTGCATCTCTTTTGCTAAATGCCAATTCTAGAAACAGACAGACAGGGGTCAAAGAAGTTAAGGGATTCCAGATGTAGCCACAGGGTGGCAAAAGTTTGTGTGAGAGCCTGGATGCCAGAAGGAAAGCAGGAACCAGAACAAGAAAAACTACCACCTCCCCACCCTGCTGATTCTTGGTTCTCTTTTTTTTTTTTTTTTAATTTTTGAGTTACTTAATAAACACTAACTAACCCTACACCCTGTGAGACAAACTTGCCTAGAGCACCATGCTCTTAAAAACTATACTCATCTTCTGTACTTGACTCGATTACCCTCAGTGCCTAGGGCAGCTGTAAAGCTTTCTTTTACCAGCATCTTAGGACCTTAGACAAAACTTGCAGAGATGTACCTATATCTGACCTCATGAAATTAAGGGTTTAGTCCAGCTGCAACAAAGGACAGATATCATCCTTCTGGCACACAACATTCCTGATTTACATAAACAGGAGTGGGATTGAGCCAAAATTATTCATTAAGCATTATTTTTTAAAACGAAACAAGCAACAGCCATCAATTAGAGCATCATAACCATGGGTACACTTATAGGTGTAAGACATGTGTTTGATCATGCATGCACATATAAGCATCCACATGCTAAAAAATGTAGATTATCGTGAAGTCCCTTTTCTCCCTCTGTGATCAAAGCATTGCAAAGGATCTTTTCAAGCTCCAATCGTGCTGCATTAAAAGTTTGCTTTTAGTGTTAAGTCTCTTCTGCCAAACACCTGCTGTCTTTAGAGATTTTTGTGTATGTGTTTTATAAAGTTATCTGTTTATTTTTGCATATTTATGCACCTCAGGTAGATTACCTTCTCCTTGAAGGCAGGAACCTAGTAGTCCATGATTTGATTCTTCCTTATTTCCTGGCTGGGGAAGGCACACAGGGTGTTGTTAAACCCTCTGGATTTTTATTGGTTCTAGTCCTCTTTGACACTCACACCCTCTCCATCTACATGGTCATTCTCCTGGGTTTCTCTGCCCTGTTTATGCCTCCTGCTCACACTCTCTCCATAACTTTGATTCCTTTTCCATTTCTATTGTCTTTCATACTTGAAGCCCTGCTTCTAGTAGTATCAACTCCTTCATCACCTGTTGTCTGATGCTTCTGTCCACTGGATCCTTCCTTTTTCTGGATTGTGATCATGCTGTCCAGAATAACATCCAATTATCCTTAATTGCTTCATGATTTCTGGATTTATCTCTACATCTAAGTGCCTTAAAGAGAAATGCTTTTGTCTAAAATTTATTTCATTAATTGATTCAGCAAGTATTTCTTTTGTTACCCCAGTTGCCTAACCAATACACGATAGAAACATAGTAGAAACTCAGTAAGTACTGATTATTTGTTCAGTCCAACTACAGTGTCCAACACGGGTCTCATCTCTAGTAAATGCTTTGCTTGGACTTTATTAGGAAAGAGATTCTAGTTTTGAGTTGTGCTTGTTTTATGTATCTGTCCAAAAATTTTACCATTCATTTCTCGCTAAACTAAAAGATATTTTTTGCCATTAAAAGGGGGGGGTATACATTTTGGTGTTGTTATCTTGTTGTTGCTGTTGCATGTGTTTATGCTTCTGTACCAGTGCTTAACATTCCTCCTATGATCTATCCAGGTCCATCTCTGCAGCCCTTTCTCTCACCACTTTGGCCCTTGCCCACTATTTTCCAGACATTCTGACTTTTTTGAATTCCAATAACTTGTCATGCCCTCTCTGATTTTTCAGTCTTTTTGCACAACCTATAGAATCAATAAGACTTATCCCCCAAACGTGGCCCTCCCCTATCTCGCTTCTCCTATCTAGTTTCTATTTATCTGTCAGGATTTGGCTTTAATGTCACTGTTTCTGAAATATCTGTATTCCTGATACTGCAGCCTAAGGAGATTTAAACTCCCAGAATATGCTATACTTCTTGAGTTACCACTCAAGATGTCACCCTTTGTTAATACCTGAATATTAGGTTTGTGGAGTCAAGGCCTATATCTGTTTTAAGAGCCATTAATATCGTCAGTGCCCACCTCAGCACCAAATACATGAGGTGCTCATTACCTATTAGTGAATGAATTAATTGCCATAGTGGATCTGTATGAAGGGTTGTAAAGCTCTGCCTCTCCCAACTAATCCAAATAGTGGGTTCCTGTTTGTTTTTCAATTTTCTAATCTATCTACATCATTCAGTTTACTTATTTTTTATTTAATTTTTTTTTAATTTTGGAACTTCTCGGTATATCAAATTAGATTAATCATAATCCTTGTTTCATTTTGAATTGCTTAGTTGAAGAAATTCTGGTAAGCTTTTTTCTAGAATAACATAGATCTTATAGGATGGCAAGTTCTCTCTGAAAATTTTCCAACTGTGTGCCCATTTAAATATTTACTTGGAAGTGTCTTTTGTTTTTAAGAAACTTACTTGGAAATTCTGAGGGCAAATTATGGCTATGTAATCTATTTGGACAAAAGCAAGCTGGTTGCCAGGTTACCATTTTAAATAAGCTCATAAAATATTGCTTGGTAATATCACTTTAATCCAGTGTTTACTGAACCTGGCAACCATCCTTGTCATATGCTTCAAAAGTATTTAGATAATATGTGGTTTCTAAAGACCAAGGAATCACCACCGCTCGGCAAATAGAATCAGACATAAGACTAGGATATTTTGCTACTCGTAACATGCATTTTAGTACCTGAGATTTAAATTTGGCAAACTGGATGAAGTTTCTTTTATGTAGATGAGTGCTTGTCTTGCCTGGAATATTTTACTTTATTATCAGAATCATATAAGGGCTATTTAACACTTTTGGAAATGCTGTCATATTTGGTTCTGCCTCTTATAATTTTCAGAAAGGAGAACCAGAATTATGGCGAGAAAAATCAACCTGGCATTCCACTTGATGTGCAGGTGGTTGAGAGCCATGCAGCACTCCTGCAGCTGTGTCTCTCTGGCAGGAGTCTAGGGCTCCTCCGCTGTGCTCAGAACCCAAAAATAGACACTTTTTCCTTCACTTCCTTTCCTGACTCACCTCAAATATAATGAGATTTTCCACTTATAAAAAGTACAGTTTCTTTATTTCCATGATCACAAAATTACCTGATAACTTTAGCATGCAAAGGACTAAATGCAGAGAGTAAGATTTTTTTCTCCACTGGACCCAACAAACATGGCCAGTGAGCCTATTCTGTGTTACATTCTTTTAGTCTTAGTATTCTCTGAGTCTTCTTTTTAAAGAAATATCTCTCCTTCCTGAGTCCTTTTAAAAAGAATTGAAGAGAGTGTCTTCATGCAAAAGTTTTTAAAGTAGTTTTGTGAGGTAAAGAAAAACAATTTTTTATCTTTTATCAGAGTCTGCCTAGTTCATCACCAGTGGTTTGCCTTTTCCTTCTGGACACACCATTAGGCCAAATGTTCCAGCTTCTGTCATGTTTAGGAGTGACTGTGGGATTGCATTCTGGCCGGTGCACTGTGGCAGAAGTAATGTGCACCATTTCCAGGTCCAAATGATAAAATCTCTCATTCAACCGTCTACACTGTGCCCCCTGCCTACAAGGATGCTGTTTGGGTTCTCTAAGACTTTGAGTACAAGGAGCCTGAGTAGAGTGTCCTGCTGACCACCAGTAAACTGAGCAAGAAATCAACTAGCATTATGGAAAGCCATTGAGATTAGGAGTGGTTGGTGGGGTAGTTAAACAAACCTGATCATCCCAGTTCTCTTTAACCCTGTGATCTATACATACTCCTGAAAACCACTGAAAATGGCCAGCGTGAAAGAAAAGCATCAGTCAACAGTGAAGGAACATGAAGCCTGAATAGGAAGGGTGGTGCAAAGCCAGAGTAGCTGCCCCTCAATGACCTGACTTTGTCCCTTTGAAATGGCCATAGTAGGACAGAAGTCCAAGTCATCTTCGTTCTTCTCTATTTTGTGAACACACCAGGGACCTCTTCAAAATGCTCTTACAAACTATTGTGCCTTTCAAAACCATATACACACTGACAATTTTGACACGCACTGTGGAGCCCATTCTATTCATGTTCTTCTCTTCCTCTCTTCTATATAAGAGCATTTTCTTTAATGCTGACACTAGATATATGTATTTGGCCTGAAGACTTCAGGACATCACAGATTTTGAGGGTCACAAAACAGTAACTGTGTTTTTTGCAATTATTTTTAAGCTTTTAAACCTCAACTACTTTTGCACCAACCTAATAAAAATTGTGTCTCCTTGATTGTATTCACTGGATGTGCTTATAATTCTTTGCTTAAGTTTAAAAGTATGTCCAAGATGCAAAATAATCAAGTGTAGATTTGGCAAAGAATCAGTTAATCTAATCACCATAGCCAGAGAAACAAGGTAATTCAAGCTGAAAAAGAAAACTCACTTATATAAGGAATTCTCAGTAAGGGACACAGAGGAACATCTGCCAGCTTGCAGGCTGACACATTTTTGAAGAAGTGTATTATTTTCTTGGGAAATACAAGTGAAGAAGTATCTAAGTACTTCAAATAACGTTTTTTCTCCCCCAGATAAACTTGGGCAAACAGTCCCGGAAAGGAAGCAGACATTTCCTCTGTGAAAAGGAATAGCTGCAACTTCGACCAGTTAAGTTTTCTCTCAGAGACAGGAAAATCCTTATCTCCCTCCACCACACCCTCAGTTATAGTACAGCCCTAAAAATATCTCAGACACAGTAGAATTGGTTGTTTTAGCATCTGCATTGATGAATCTAAATTAAATTTTTCGCTCAGCATTGCACTCTCAAGATCCATCTATGTTGACACAAATGTTCCTATATCATCTTTTCTTACCACCGAATAGTATTCCATTGTGTATATATACCACAATTTATTTATCCATTCATCTATCGAAGGACATTTTGGCTGTTTCCATGTCTTGGCCACCGTAAACAAAGCTGCAATGAACATTGGAGCACACGTGTCTTTATCTATAAATGTCTTCAGATTTTTTGGGTAGATACCCAGGAGACGGATTGCTGGGTCATATGGCAATTCTATTCGTAATTTTTTGAGGAACCTCCACACTGCCTTCCATAAAGGCTGCACTAGTCTGCATTCCCACCAACAGTGTATGAGGGATATGTGGTATATAAACCAAAAACAACAAAAGAACAAGACAAACAAATGAGAAACAGAAACTCGTAGACACAGACAATAGTTTAGTGGTTACCAGAGGGTAAGGGGGTGGGGGATGGGAGATGAGGGTAAGGGGGATCAAATATATGGTGATGGAAGGAGAATTGACTCTGGGTGGTGAACACACAATGGGATTTATAGATGATGTAATACAGAATTGTACACCTGAAATCTATGTAATTTTACTAACAATTGTCACCCCAATAAATTAAAAAAAATTTTTTTTAATTTTAAAAAATTGATGCTGAAATTTAAAAAAAATTGACTCTCAAAATTTCAAAGGACTATGGGATGGGGAAAATTAAAGATTGGCATCCATAAGGACCTGTAGAGGGTACAGGCTGAGGGTGCAGTAATGCACATGGTGACACGGGATTATCATTGTGTGCATTCTTTCCTGTAACTGCATCTAGTTCAAAATGGAACGTATGGTGATCCAGAAACAAAGTGGACTGCTTTCCAGGACACTGTGATAAAGAGATTAAGAAACTATGGCTGAGTTCCGGAAAAATGGCGGAGTGAGGTGAGCCTCTGTAAAGCTCCCCTGGAATTTACAAAGAATCGAACAACAAAAACTCCACAAAGGACTCCCTGCACAGCAGACAGGCAAGACGAAGAGGCCCACTACCGACTGAAATCACCTACAGGTGGGAGATTCGCGCGCGCGAGCGGGGGGAGGAGGAAAGTGAGAAGCGCGCGGAGACGCAGCTCCGGGGGCGCAGGACTCAGACCCAGCTCAGTGCGCCGAGCTCGCTGCTTCCCGGAACTACCGCAGCTGCGGGAGATCAGACTGCTAGGGCTCCGCCAGGGCTCCACAGGGCTGAGGGGACAGCATATAACACAGCTGAACCCAACGCTCACGGCAGAGACCTCGGAGAAAAGACTGAGGGAAAAAGGCTGAAAACGGTGGTTTAAGCCCGCACTGCCGAGCAGAGAACGGAGCCTTAGGCACTGAGACTAGCCGCCCCCTCCCTCCCCTCCCAGAGCTCGCCCCGTCCCCAACTGCCCGGTGCTAGAAGCGAAACAGTAGCAGTGTCAGATCAAAACAACAGAAAATTTGCTATATTTGAGAACTGTGGCCCACAAACACAAATCCACAGCCCAACTAGTTCCGGCAAAGGGAAGAGAGCTGGGGAAGCAGGACCGGCTGTGGTGGTGGTCGCTGCCATTGCTCTGGGCCACCTCTCACAGCTCACCCCGCCCCTGGCCCCACCTATCTGGGCGGATCCCTGCAGGAGTAAACAGAACTGCTGAACAAAAGAAAGACCTCTTCCTATCAACTTGTTGCAGAAGTCACTCCTGTAGATGTCTAGGAAGAGAAATAGTAAACCAGTAATCGCCATGAGTAACCAAGGCAACAAGATAGCTCAGAAAGAAAGTGAAAAATCTCCAGAAAAGGCACTTAAATATACAGAAATATGTGACTTAAATGACAGAGAATTCAAGGCTGCAGTTCTGAAAAAACTCAACGAGATACAAGAAAACACAGATAGGCAGTTAAATGAACTCAGAAACTCAATCAAAGAACAGCATGAGCATTTTACGAAAGAGATTGAAATCTTAAAAAAGAACCAAGTAGAATTTCTGGAAATTAAGAACTCAACAGAAGAAATTAAGAATGAAATAACCAGCTTAGGTAGTAGAGTTGACCAGATGGAGCAAACAATAAGTGACATCGAAGATAGAAACCTGGAAATGACACAAATAGAAGAAGAAAGAGACTTGAGACTTAAAAGAAATGAAAGAACTCTACAAGAACTTTCTGACTCCATCAGAAAGAGCAATATAAGAATAATGGGTATACCAGAAGGAGAAGAAAGAGAGAAGGGAACAGAGAATATATTCAAACAAATTGTCGATGAGAACTTCCCAAATTTGTGGACAGAACTGGACCCTCGAATCCAAGAAGCAAATAGAACACCTAGTTACCTCAATCCCAACAGGCCTTCTCCAAGGCACATTGTACTGAAGCTGTCTAAAATCAACGACAAAGAAAGAATCCTCAAGGCAGCCAGGGAAAAGAAGACGGTAACTTACAAAGGAAAGCCCATTAGATTATCATCAGATTTTTCAGCAGAAACTCTACAAGCCAGGAGGGAGTGGAACCAAATATTCAAACTATTGAAAGAGAGAAATCATGAGCCAAGAATAATATATCCAGCAAAGATATCCTTTAGATATGAAGGAGGAATAAAGACCTTTCTAGACATACAGAAGCTGAGGGAATTTTCTAATACACGACCTGCACTACAAGAAATACTAAAGGAGGCTATTCGACCACCATCAACAGGGACAATTTGTGGCAACCAAAACTCAAAAAGGGGGAGAATAAAGGCCTGAACCGGAATATGGGAATGGAGAAAGTAAGCGTGCTGAAGAAAATGGAATACTCTAAATATCAAACTTACTTTTACATAAACTTAAGGGTAACCACTCAAAAAAAATCCAGAACTGAAATATATACTGAAATAAAAGAAGAAACAGAGGGAAACATCATAGAATACCACCACACAGAAATAATAGACAACAACAAAAAGGCAAAGAAACAATGGAGACACAGCCTTACCAGAAAACTAAAGATAGAATGACAGGAAATTCTCACATATCAATAATCACCCTAAATGTAAATGGACTGAACTCACCAATAAAAAGGCACAGACTAGCAGATTGGATCAAAAAACTAAACCCAACCATATGCTGTCTCCAAGAGACACATCTCAGCTACAAGGACAAGCATAGACTCAAAGTGAAAGGGTGGAAATTGACACTCCAAGCAAATGGTACCCAGAGAAAATCAGGTGTAGCCATAATGATATCAGATGAAACAGACTTCAAGGTGAAAAAGATAACAAGAGACAAAGATGGACATTTCATAATGGTGAAGGGGACTGTAAAACAAGAAGACATAACAGTCATCAATATTTATGCCCCCAGTCAGGGAGCACCGAAATACACCAAGCAACTACTAACAGAACTAAAGGGAGAAATTGACCAAAACACAATTATACTAGGGGACTTAAATACATCATTGACAGCTATGGATAGATCATCCAAACAGAAAATAAATAACGAAATAGTAGCCCTAAATGACACATTAGATGAAATGGACATAATTGACATTTATAGAGCACTTCATCCTAAAACATCAGACTACACATTCTTTTCTAGTGTATATGGAACATTCTCAAGGATAGACCATATATTGGGACATAAAATCAGTCTCAACGAATTTAAAAAGATTGAAATCATACCATGCATATTCTCTGATCACAAGGCTTTGAAATTGGATATCAACTGTAAAAAGAAAGCGGGAAAAAACACAAATACATGGAGACTAAACAACATACTTTTAAAGAAGGACTGGGTCAAAGAAGAAATTAGAGGAGAGATCAAAAGATACATAGAAACAAATGACAATGAAAATACATCCTACCAAAATTTTTGGGATGCAGCGAAAGCAGTTTTAAGGGGGAAATTTATCTCATTACAGGCCTATCTCAAGAAACAAGAAAATTCCCAAATAAATAACTTCATGTTACACCTTAAAGAACTAGAAAAAGAAGAACAGGTAAAACCCAAGGTCAGCAGAAGAAAGGAAATAACAAAAATTAGAGCAGAAATAAATGAAATAGAGAACAGAAAGACAATAGAAAAAATTAATGTGACAAAGAGCTGGTTCTTTGAGAAGATTAACAAAATTGACAAACCCTTGGCTAGACTTACTAAGATAAAAAGAGAGAAGACACTGATTAACAAAATCAGAAACGTAAAAGGGGAAGTTATCACGGACACCACAGAAATACAAAGGATCATCCAAGAATACTATGAAGGACTATATGCCACCAAATTCAACAACCTAGAAGAAATGGATAAGTTCTTAGAAACATATAGCCTTCCAAGGCTGAACCATGAAGAACTGGAAAATCTAAACAGACCGATCACCAGTAACGAAATTGAATCAGTCATCCAAAACCTTCCCAAAAGCAAAAGTCCGGGACCAGATGGCTTCACTAGTGAATTCTACCAAACCTTCAAAGAGGATCTAATACCAATTCTGCACAAACTCTTCCAAAAAATTGAAGAAGAAACAGTACTCCCCAACACATTTTATGAGGCCAACATTACCCAGATACCAAAACCTGGTAAAGAAAGCACAAAAAAAGAAAACTACAGACCAATATCTCTGATGAATACCGATGCAAAAATCCTAAATAAAATTCTAGCAAATCGAATACAACAATGCATTAAAAAGATTATTCATCACGACCAAGTGGGGTTCATCCCCGGGGCACAAGGATGGTTCAACATACGCAAATCCATCAATGTGATACATCATATAAACAAAATAAAGGACAAAAATCATATGATTATATCAATTGATGCAGAAAAAGCATTTGACAAGATACAACATCCATTTATGATTAAAACACTTAATAAAATAGGTATAGAAGGAAAATACCTTAACATAATAAAAGCCATATATGACAAGCCCTCTGCTAATCTCATAATTAATGGAGAAAAACTGAAGCCCTTTGCTCTACGTTCAGGAACACGACAGGGATGTCCCCTATCACCTCTGCTTTTCAACATAGTGTTGGAAGTCCTTGCCAGAGCAATCAGGCAAGAGAAAGAAATCAAAGGCATGCAAATTGGGAATGAGGAAGTTAAATTATCACTCTTTGCAGATGACATGATGCTATATATAGAAAACCCTAAAGACTCCACCAAAAAGCTATTAGAAACAATCAACGAATACAGTAAAGTTGCTGGCTACAAAATCAACGCACAAAAGTCCATTGCCTTCCTATATACCAACAATGAAATCTCAGAAAAAGAAATACAAAAAACAATTCCTTTTACAATTGCATCAAAAAGAATAAAATACCTAGGAATAAACTTAACCAAGGATGTGAAAGACCTATATGCTGAAAACTATAAGACTTTTCTGAAAGAAATTGAAGAAGACACAAAGAAATGGAAAGACATTCCGTGCTCATGGATTGGAAGAATCAACATAGTTAAAATGGCCATATTACCCAAAGCAATATACAGATTCAATGCAATCCCCATCAAAATCCCAATGGCATATTTTAAAGAAATAGAACAAAAAATCATCAGATTTGTTTGGAACCACAAAAGACCCCGAATAGCCAAAGCAATCTTAAGAAAAAAGAACAATAATGGAGGTATCACACTTCCTGACTTTGGCTTGTACTACAGGGCCACAATAATCAAAACAGCATGGTATTGGCAGAAAAACAGACATATAGACCAATGGAATAGAATTGAGAACCCAGAAATAAAACCACATAAATATGGACAGATAATTTTTGACAAAGAAGCTAAAAACATACAATGGAGCAAAGACAGCCTCTTCAATAAATGGTGCTGGGAGAATTGGATAGCCACGTGCAAAAGAATGAAACTGGACTGCTATTTGTCACCATGTACCAAAATTAATTCAAAATGGATCAAAGACTTAAGCATAAGACCTGACACAATAAACTGCATAGAAGAAAACATAGGTACTAAACTTATGGACCTTGGGTTCAAAGAGCATTTTATGAATTTGACTCCAAAGGCAATGGAAGTAAAAGCTAAAATAAACGAATGGGACTATATGAAACTTAAAAGCTTCTGCACAGCAAAAGAAACCATTGACAAAATAAAGAGGCCACCAACTGAATGGGAGAAGATTTTTGCAAACAGTGCCTCCGATAAGGGGCTAGTATCCAGAATATACAAGGAACTCATGCAACTCAACAACAAAAAAACAAACAACCCAATTGAAAAATGGGCAGAGGACTTGAAGAGACATTTCTCCAAAGAGGACATACAAATGGCAAATAGACATATGAAAAAATGCTCAACATCACTAATCATCAGAGAAATGCAAATCAAAACCACAATGAGATATCACCTCACCCCAGTCAGAATGGCCATCATCAACAAGACAAATAGTACCAAATGTTGGAGAGGCTGTGGAGAAAAAGGAACCCTCATACACTGTTGGTGGGAATGCAGACTGGTGCAGCCGTTATGGAAGGCGGTGTGGAGGTTCCTCAAAAAATTACAAATAGAATTGCCATATGACCCAGCAATCCCTCTCCTGGGTATCTACCCAAAAAATCTGAAAACATTTAGAGATAAAGACACGTGTGCTCCAATGTTCATTGCAGCTTTGTTTACAGTGGCCAAGACATGGAAACAACCAAAATGTCCTTCGATAGATGAATGGATGAAGAAGTTGTGGTATATATACACAATGGAATACTATTCGGCAGTAAGAAAAGATGATATAGGAACATTTGTGACAACATGGATGGATCTTGAGAGTGTAATGCTGAGCGAAATAAGTCAGACAGAAAAAGCAGAGAACCATGTGATTTCACTGATATGTGGTATATAAACCAAAACAACAAAAGAACAAGACAAACAAATGAGAAACAGAAACTCATAGCACAGACAATGGTTTGGTGGTTGCCAGAGGTTAAGGGGGGTGGGGGGTGGGGGGTGGGAGATGAGGGTAAGGGGGATCGAATATATGGTGATGGAAGGAGAACTGACTCTGGGTGATGAACACACAACGGGATTTATAGATGATGTAATACAGAATTGTACACCTGAAATCTATGTAATTTTACTAACTACTGTCACCTCAATAAATTTAATAAAAAAAAAATAATAAAAAAATAAATAAATAAATAAATTAGGAAAAAAAAAAAAAAAAAGAAACTATGGAGGTATGTGAGTGTTTCCATGTTCCTTAGAACTTGACCAGACTTAGCTTTTATCAGTTAATCAATCCATCTAAGTCAGATCACAGAGAAGATCTAAACTGAGCTGAATGTTAATAATGTGGGGACAGCAAGGGCCTTATTGGTAATAGACAAAAAAGGCTCTTTCTGCAAATGTGAGAGATGATCAACTGTGAATGGTCACATGTCTGTTGCAGTTTGTGGCCATATAGATAAAGAACTCTCTCTACCCCAGGGCATTATGTTGAGCATGGAACAAAATCAACAGTGCCAAAGGATGAAAGGCATTTACTGTGCTTCAAAGACAATCAAAATATTTTTCATAACAAAGGTATTGGTAAATGAATATGCCACCGGTGTTGATTGTTTTCTGTACTTATTGGGTCAAAGGTGAAGGAAGATAGAGTTTTTGAAATTTTCTGAAATTAATGACTATAATATTAAGGACTTAATTTTCCTTTTAAAACAAGAACATTGACATATCCAAATGTTTAATATTCTTTACAAAGTTGACAATTGGGGAGGCTCTATGCACACACTTCAATAAAGTTGTGATTTTCAAACTAATATTTGGAAATTTTCCTCAGGAGTGTCTTTGAAAATTGTGATATACTTTATTAAATTCTCAGAGATGTCCTCTCTCTCTCTCTCTCTCTCTCTCTCTCTCTATATATATATATATATATATATATATATATATATATATATATAGATATAGATATAGATATAGATATATATATAGATATAGATATAGATATAGATATAGATATAGATATAGATATAGATATAGATATAGATATAAAATATTTTTTTTTAATTTTTTTTTCCCCCTTAGAAGCCAAAGTTGGTAATGGCTGAGGTATGTGATCAAAGTGTTGCATTTGGGGGGAAAGGGCCTATGCAACTCCTAAAATAACAAAATTAAACTTTGTAACCAAAAAGTAACTAAAATTAATTTTGATCTGATTTACAAAGTCACTCTAAAAAACAGTGATTTAGATGGAGTCCTTCAAATGCTTCACACAATGGTAAAATGGTAAAATATATAGCGAGCTCCCAAAGATGATTTGACAGGCAAATATTTATTTGGATGTTTAAATCCTGACACAATTTTTTAAAAGATCAGTGTAATAGCATTTGAAGATAGCTTTTTGATATCCACTGTCAGTAACGAAGGATTAAGTAATCTAGACAGCCTCCTGCTGAGGACAATTAAGAAAGTGGATATATATATATATATATATATATATATATATATATATATATATATATATAGAGAGAGAGAGAGAGAGAGAGAGAGAGAGAGAGAGAGAGAGAAAGAAGGCACTGGAAAGTCACTAAGGCATGGAAGGATTATAGGGTCAAGATTTTGAAGAAGACAAACATTCACAGAGAAGAATGATGCATTTGGGGCCATTACCCCTAGCAGTATCTGCCCATTCCAGAATAAGTGGCTAAGCAGCAAAGAAGTGGCAATGCTCACAGATAGTCTTGTGGAATTAGGAGAGCAAAAACTGGAATAGAATTGCTGCTAGTGGTTCTGGTAAAATACTAGCACTTTGAGTAAAAATCCCTAAGCTATCTAGGAGTAAGGGTTCTAGGAGTAAAAGTGAATAGAAAGTAGACAACATTTCAAAGAGATTGAAATCCAGATTTAAACTATCTAAATCCTTGAAAATAAATTAAGATGCACCTATATTGCTAGTGTGCATCAATACAGCAAAAAGTCATTATAAATCACCTCTAAAGGAAGGTAACATCACTATAAGGTTAAACTTATCTCTATAATTTTTTATATACAATATTCAGCAAGCTGTGAAAATAATCAGGCACATGAAGAGACAAGAAAATAAAAGGTAAAAAAAACCAAAACAAACTATAAAAACAAACATTCTAAACTATGGATAAATATTTTAGAATAGATATATTTTAGGAGATAGCAGTTATTATTGAGAAGTAAACCAGAAATCTAGAAACTATTTTTTAACTATATAGAAATTAAGAACTCAGTAGACTCACAACATATTAGACACACTTAAAGAATCAATAACTAAATTAAAAGATACATCAGAAGAAAAGATCCAAAGTAAAGAATGGAGAGTAAAAAGAGTACAAAATTTAAAAAGAGGGTAAGAAACATAGATGATAGTGGGAGAAAGTATAATGGATAAAGAATCAGAATACTAGAAAAAAATGTGAGAGAAAATGGGGCATTATTGATCAATGATAAAAATAATAGCTGAGAATTTTCCCAAACTGAAGAAAATATCAGGCCACATATTCAAGAAGCATGAAACTCAAGAAGGACTTTTTAAAAATCACATCTAGATTCATCATAGTAAAACTACTAAAACAACAAAGGGGAAAAATCATCTAAAAAATATAAAGGATAGAGAGAAAAAAGAAAAAGAAAATACAGTTGTATTGCAGCTATCTTCTGATAAGAAAGAATGGAAACCAGGTGATATTACCATAATATATTCAAATAAAAGGAAGCAATAACTGCCAACCTAGTGTTCTATACCCAGTGAAACTATCCTTTAAGAATAAAGGTTAAAAAAAAACTTTATAAATTTTTAAAAATTGAGAAAATTCATCACTAGCAGGCCTGAACTAAAATACTAAAGTGTTGTTTTCAGGCAGAAGAAAAGCAATCCTAGATGGAAACTTGTAGATTCAGGAGAATTACACAACAAAAACACCACCTACAACAACATAAAGTAAATATGTAGGCATATCTAAATGGATGCTAACATTAGTGAATATTAATAATATCTTGTGGAGTTTAAAATATACAGAGAAGTTAGGTACACAAAAACAATGATCAATGGTGTTTAAGTGTTCTAAGTTTCTCACATTGTCAGAAGTAAAATTAGTAATTTATACAACAGCTTGGGTAAATCCAGGGTGAATGTGGCAATCTGTATGATAAACATAAGAACAGGAAAAACTAGTAGAGGTATATACCTCATATAAGATGAATTATGCAATATTTATCTTTCTGTGACTGGCTTGTTTCACTTAGCATAATGTCCTCTATGTTCATTTATGTTGTTGCTTACTGCCAAATTGTGTTCTTTTCTAAGGCTAGTTAGTGTGTGTGTGTGTGTGTGTGTGTGTGTGTGTGTGTGTGTGTGTATTCTCTAACCATTCTTCTGTTGATTGTTGATTGACATTTGGGTTGTTACTGGATCTTGTCTATTATGGATAATGCTGCAATGAACATGGGAGTGCAGATACCTCTTCAAGACAGTGATTGCATTTCCCTTGGATATAAACCTAGAAGTGAGATTTCTGGGTCATATGGTAGTTCTATTTGTAATTTTTTTGAGGAACTTCAATGTTTTCACCTGCACAGCATCTGCACTCCAAATTTTGCATTTCCACCAACTAAAATAGTCAAATTCACAGAATCATAGAGTGGAATGGTGATGTCCAGGGCCTGTTAAATGTTCTTACAACAATAAAAAAATAAAATAAGCTAATAGTGGTAGAAACAGAATAATTCTTTAAATATAGCAAGTAATTGCAAAAGAAAATGGGAAGAAAGAAAAGGCAGGACAAATTAGAAGCAAATATGTAGTTAGATGATTGATTTAAACCAAATATACTAGAAATTACATTAATGCACGTGGATTAATCTTACAAACATAATAATGAAAGAATCAAGACTCAAAAATACCCACTCAAAGATTTTGTTTGCATAAATTCAACAAACAGACAAAACTGTTATAATGTTAGGAGAGTGGTTACTTTGGGGGTATAGAGTAACAATTGGGAAGGTGCATAAGCTGACTTCTGAGATGCTGAAAAAGTTCTATACCTTGATTCAGTTTGAAGTGCCTGCTAGGGAGGAAGGCATGCCTAGCTCTGGGGCCATGTTGGCTTGCATGGATCTTGGGTCTGTGAGGGGTCAATAGGCACCAGGGATCTCTGGCGTGGGCCTGGCATCTCTGTTCATTGTGTCTGGCCCTGTGTGTGGCTTGGGCAAAAACCTGGCTTCGCAGGAGCCACCTGGTGATGAGGTCTGCAGTAAAGTCAGGTGCTTACTTAATGCTCTTTCTTCCATGGGGAGAGTATCTTTCTCCATGCTGGGCTGCTGGTCTTGGGAGGACTTGGAGGATGGGTGATGTGGATAATGTGAAACTGTCTTTCCTACCCTCTTGAATGCATTTTTTTTTCTAATTTCTGTGCTCCACCCAGGTGCTGTCATCTCTTACCCCAAGTGCTTAGCTCTTGTGATGGTATTTTTGTGTGAAGATAGTTGTTCAAACTGAAGTTCCTGGGAGGGGATGAGTGCTAAAAATTCCTATATTGCCATCTTGCTGATATCACTTCCATAACTTGCTACATTTATCTTCTGTAATGAAATTGATTTAAATCACTATCAGTTTTTGAGTAAAAATTCTAGAAACTTTAGCTTGTAAACACAGAATTTTAAAAATAATTTATTAACTTCTTGCAAATAAATTGCACGATTAATTATTCTAGAAAACAAAATATATTAAAATAATTTAAACTATTACTGTCCCATGGGGCAACATTATGGCCAGCTATTAACCTATAAACTTAGTCAATAATCAGGTAGACAGGCAATTTTAAATTTATTCATTCAACAAACTTTTAGCAAATGTACTCTCTTAGAAGCTGCACCTTATACACAAAGATAGATACAGTCCATGATGGAGCAACTCACATTCAATATAAGAAAAATACTCAAAATATTCATTCAAACATTTGAAGTTTATTGAACACTACTAGATGATGGAGAGTCAAAGATGAATGGACTGCTTTTGAAGAGCACACAGACTAGTGAGCATGATAAATTTCAATAACATGTTCAAAGTTTTATGATAAAGGACAGAGGAAGAAACAGCTGGCTTTCAAGGCAAAGCAGTAGTCAAGAGGGGGTGACAATTGAGTTGTGTCCTGAAGGATGAGTAGAAATAACATCATGGGCAAAGACAGACATATGTATCAGCAGTTTTGGAGAACTGGAAATAGCTCACCTAGGTGGATGGAGACAGTGAAGGGAGAAGAGAATGAAAAGGAAAGGAATGTTCTGATGTTTCTGTAACTAAAATAAGCACTATATTTTTGAAATTTTAAGAGCTGAGGGAGTTGAATTTATCTCCTATACTGATCTTCTCTTCCTTTCTGCATGCAGTTGTTAATAAAACACAGTCTTGTATTAAATATTTTGAGTCAGTGGCCTTATTTTCCAAAACAAATACTGTCATTATCCTGGTGTGCTGTTTCTTTCTTGAATAGCAACTTAACTTTTTCTCCTCTGTATACATTATTTCCCTAATTATATCACCAACTCACTGAGGGCATGTCTTAAGTTCCTTTGGATCTTCTAAGGCCCTCAGTACAGCACTATGTACATAGCCTGTGCTCAGGAGTATTTCCTGATGGTTATTTGACATATTATTTTAACTAATCAAATGATGTCATTAACTATTTTGAATAAGTCAAAGTTTAAACTTTAGCTGCAAGTCTTGGCTTTGACAAATAATATGTCTATATTTTCAAAATGTTGCAAACTTTCTTGGAAAACATGCATCATGCCCCTCACAAAATCAACCATCTTAATTGTTTGTTGATGCGTTCTCTGAATTATAAAAGGAAAATATTTGTAAGTTTGATTCATAAAAGAGAGGTGATACTCAAAGTGTTAATACTGATATTTTTCCTGCTGTTGAACCTGATGTTTTGTCAAAGAAAAGAACAAAAGCCACAAATCCACAATGACCTCACTCATCTCCTATTAGCCAATCACTTGTCATATTCATCAGGTGGACAGTTAGAACATTTATAAAGTCCATAAGTCCTCCGCAATGAATTGGAAACAGTTCTGTTTATATGAACATATATGATCCTGCACATTGTTGTTGTCCAGGGACATTCTACGATCCCTTTCATTTTATAAGTTATAATCAAAGCATGCCACCAAATTAGGGAGGGACAAAGGTGATTTTTGGAATCAAACAGTTCTCTTCCATGAATGCTAAGAACTCCTTTGACAGTTCCTAAATGCATGAAAGCTTGCTTCTGTGGAGGAGACCTGATTTTCTCTGCACAAAGGAATTAATTTCCTGTGGATGACCAGTGGAGTATGAGGAGTCTGTCATCAATGATGGTACCTTACCTTGAGACATTTGTGGGCCTAGGATGTATCTACACTTTGGGACATGAAGCTTAAATATGGTAAAACTGATAGGATTGTAAGATAGCTCCCTAGGCAAAATAACACAAAAGCAACACTAACTTCATTCAAACTATTAAAATAGAACAATTTATTGTTGAAAGCTCTCTCAACAATAACTGAAGTAAGCGTTAGTGCAGAAAATGCTGCAAATCACTAACCCTCAGAAGTGTGTCTGTCTTTATGTAGATGGATGGCTTGATTTTTTCGTCGTACGTTGGTTATTGTAGGATCTGAAGTCCTAGGATGTTCAGGGACAGTTAATTCAAATGCTTTACTTACTCTACTTTTAAAGGACATTTTTAAGTACCAGTCATCCATTAAATCCATAAAGCTGATGTGTCAATTGGTCCAATTCTTTGATTGCCATCAAGCATTTATTGAACTAAGCCACAATGTACCAAACATAGTATAGACCAAATCCACTCTAAATTTACAAGCTAAATTGGCTTAAGCATTACTCATAAAAAAACACAGATTGTAAACAATATATATTGACCAAATTTTAGTTTATAGACAACACACTTGAGCAGATACCATAGGGGAAAACAGTCGCTAAAAAGAAATTGGTGGGTAGTGGATCTTTATTTGATCACCTCTTTCTGAGAAAATTTTACAAATAAGGTGTGGCTTAATGAAAAGTCTTAAATGTTGGATATGATTGGAGTTTGCAGATAGAAGATAAAGCAATCTAGCTGGGGAAAAAATCATCAAGACAAATACTCTCAAGCCTAAATTTGAAGCTGATTTCTCAATTAAAATAGAAAACTAACTTGAAAATTGGGCAAGATTAACAATTATCTGGTCACTTTGATCAGTATTAATTATGTAAGCAAATATGGAATTGAGCCAAGGCAGCATATTTTTTTTCCGTCTTTTGATTGTTTACATTCTGTGTAATTGAATTTAAGCATATATTTGTTCTCACATTTCAGATGGTGTAGCTGTCAGTTAAACAAAGTCACAACTTCCAAACCTCACATGAACAGCGTGATGCCCAAGTCTTTTTGCTTTGAAGCACATTTGTAAGGTTTGGCTGCACAGGGAAATAGAAGGACATGCATGGGGTTATTTATTCCTCTAAGATAAGCATGGAACTTCCTACAGATTTCAGACTTAAGAGTTCTGCTATTGCTTCCTGGCACTCATCAGTACATAACTTTATTTTTTTCTAAAACAGAACATAAATAGCAAAATTATTAGTTATTGCCCAGAAGAAGCTTCTGGTCTTACTGTTTTTAATAAACTCATTTTAGAAATATTGATATTACTAGGTAGTCACTAGATTTATATTGGCTTATGATGTAGGCAAGATCCTGTTCTTATAGCTTTTGACTCTTTGAAAAACGCTTTTACGTATTATCTCATTAGACCCTCATATTTACCCTTTGAAGTAACTCTTATTGTCTGTATTTCACAGATGAGGAAAATAAAGCTCAGAAGATTGACTTATCCAACCTCATACATTCTTGTAGAGGCTTCTAGAACTTAAATCCCAGGGTCCTGGCTCCCAGCTTTAAAAAACAAATCAGATTAAAATATCTGCTGGAATCTAGAGAATAATCATACATGGAAAATTTCTGACTCTTCAGAGATCAATTCATAAAATACTAAACAACAATCTTAAGAACAGACTTAAACAGTAATGATTCTGATGGGCTTTTCAATGAATGAGATCTGTCCCAGGATTCAAGAAGATTGTGTTCCTTTTTTCTCATTCATTTAGTCGTCTTCTCTCACTGATCTGGGTGTTGTATATGAAGTGGAGGAAATGGCCAGAGCACTTCAGGGCTACAGCCAGGTCTTTGGGTAAGTACTGAACCCAGAATTTTTCTCCATGGAAGTGGTAGAAAAATAAGAGAAATACAATCTATAGGGGAAAAAATTGAATTTTTCCATTGTAATGACTAGTTTATAAGAATGGAAGCCAGAGTGGGTCAGGTTCATCTTTATCCCAAAAGGCCACCGCAATAGATGAGCTGGTAATGCAAATTCTTCCTAGGTTAGTATCATTTGGTTGTATTATTGCTGTGGAGAATTGGGAGTGAGGGAAAGGGAGCAAAAGGAATTTGTTACACAAATTTACTCCCAGGTGTCCAGAACTATGCCTCAAAAATAATCCTTTGAGATTGTTATTAAAGAAATTGAGGAAGACAAGCAGAATGAAGAGTATAGAGCTCGGGGTCTGTCCCTATGGATGAGGCCTAGAGAATGAGGGAGAGAGAAGTATTTCTTGATGATATATGAGAGCTACAGGATGTTCCTGCTAAGATTGTCCTGGTTCCTGTTCTATAGCCATTGCCCTCTGAACAGCATTCCATACCCTCCAAAGCTCAGTTTTCTCATGTCTAAAATTGGAGAGGTGTTAATTCTACTTGTATGTCTATCTCTCAGTGCAGCCATGAGGCTAAGAATCAAGTGACATTGTGTTTATAGAGACTCTTCGCATAAATGCCATGTAAGTATATAGGATTGTTAATTTACTGAGGAAATGACAGAACTGTTTTATCGAGCTGCTGAAGCAGATTTTACTCAAGGCTCTTGGGGAAGAAAAGACACTCATTCTGAGTTACTTAAGTTGATGAAAATATATGTGGAGAAACTGATAGAAAAAAGTCCAGGGGTCATGGGCCTTGAGTCCTGAGAATGACTGGTTGTCAAAACCTCTGACCCAGCCTCCCCAGCAGCTACAGTGCTGCTTGTAGAGCCAGAGAAGATAGACAAATGGTCACTAAGCATATGAAAAGATGGTCAATGCAAATCAAAAGTACAATGATGGATCCCCTCCTAACCATTAGGATGGCCATAATGTATGTTATGTATGTACCAGGTTTTTTTTTTCATCCATTCTGTTGGAAATTTACGTTGCTTCTGTCTCTTGGCTATTGTGAATAATGCTGCAATGAACATGGGTCAGCAAAGATATATTGGTTTCAATTATTTTGGGTACATGCCCAAATATATAATAATACATATTAATTATAAAATATAACTGGGATTGCTAGATATATGGTAATTCTATTTTTAGTTTCTTGAGGAACTTCCATACTGTTTTCCATAACAGCTACATCAATTCACATCCCCACTAACAGTAACACATGTGTGTTCCAATTTCTCCACATCAATTCCAGTATTTATGATCTGGTCTTCAGGATAGACCCCTTCCTCCTTGGAGGTCTCATCATGACTTGAACTGCATTCTGTCCACTTATCTCCAGTACCCAAGTAGCCACCTCCAAGGGCTCAGCAAAGGCATCCACTTTGGCATGCCAGTCTCCAGGAGTTACATTATTTTGATGAGTCACTGACCTTCAGAAGTCTCATATGGCCTTTTATAATTGAATTCCCAACACCACACGAGGGTGTTCTTAGTTTTACATTTATCAAGAGCCCATCTGACCATTTAGTGTGGCCATTAATTATGGCTGAGAAATCTTTGAATACCCTGATAAGAAAAGAAAAGAAAACAAAACAAAACAAAAATAAATAATCATTTGAGTTATTCCACAAAGAATTTGTAAACAAATATATTTGCAGTATTGCTCTTTAAATGGTAGAGTTAAGATGGTAAAAGACAGACATTAAATCTTTTTATTTATTTATTGGGGTCACAATTGTTAGTAAAGTTACATAAATTTCAGGTATACAATTCTGTATTACATCATCTATAAATACCATTGTGTGTTCACCACCTAGAGTCAGTTCTCCTTCCATCACCACATATTTGATCCCCTTTACCCTCATCTGCCAACCCCTCCCCCATTACCCTCTGATAACAACTAAACTATTGTCTGCAGACATTAAATCTGAAGCAGTGAAGAGTAGCTTTACAGTTCCGCATCAACAGTACTAGACACTTTTCCCCAAAAGAAGCCTCACACAGGGAGGACTGCCTAATTGCTAAAATTTATTTGTAACCCTCAAATCAATGCTCATGATGCTTTTGCAATCATTTACAGATATGCGCAGAGCAGTGAAAAATTTGAGTTGCCTGTTGTGCACATTCCCAGCTAAGGGACAACATTCTGTCTGCTTGTTTAAGCTCTTGTACTGTATACAAGTATCCTTTTCATGGTCTATTTAGTGTCACATTTTTTGTTTTTTGTACTTTTTGTTGGTGATTTTTCTGTCCGAAATGGGCCTCAAGCTTAGTGCTGAAATGTTGATTGTTCTCAAGCACAGAAGGTGTGTCTTATGAAAAAAAACCTGCATATTTAGATCAGCTTCACAGGCAATGGACAATATATAAGTATGGTGTCTTTAAACAGAAACTCATAAAACAAGGTTATGTATTAATCGGTTGATGAAAATGTTGTTACTAGAGGTTTGCAGGAATCTTATATTTCCCCTAGGAGCAATGATTAACTATTTGCTAATTCAGTATTTATGCTGACTTTTTACAACATGTAACGAAGCAAATAACAAGATTCAACTACAGTTTTTGCTTCTGGTATTCAGAATTATCAATCAGATAAAAGGTAACAGAAATTATAGCTACAAATCCAAAATTGTGAATGTTGTTGTAGGTTTCAAAGCATATTGTAAATATATGTAACCTCAGGTAAATATATACCTACACATTTCCAGGCATATTTTGTTCCTTTTAATACATATACAACAGTTTGGAAAGCAATTCATGTGAGTAAAATATTTCACAATGCTGTGAAAGCGTAATATTATCAAATAAAATAAAGCTTTAATAACCGTGTTTAAGCTATGTCTTTAAAAGGAATCTGTATTATAATATAGTTGGTGTTATTGAAATATCAACCCCACATAAGTATTTTTTATTTACATTATTTTTTTATTGCTAAGCAATGATATGTTGTATTTGTAAAAGTTTATTTTTAAAACTGTATTTGCTGTAATTTTAAAGTCTGTTCATGTGCATTAGATCACTTTGATCTTCAGGAAGATAGACAAACATTCAGGTATTACAACCACAATTCAGCAAATGGGAACAGTGGGCTTCTATGAAAGTGACTTGTCCATAGTAACAAATCACATATGTGTCATTGTTGAGATTAAAATTCAGAAGACCCCACATAATGTCTTACATTTTGTCCTGTGTTGCCAGCCCAAGGATCATTTTTGGCCTTGAGAAATTTTTTACCACAAGTTATTTTTCTATCGAGAAAGTCAAATGCAACGACTATTTGAAAATGTCCTAAATGGATGGTTGTTAAATGCTTTTCATTTTTAATTTGACATACCTAAACTTGAAACAAGGCTTTTTTAAAAACACATTTTATTTTACATTTTCTTCTGACTCAAAAATCCATTATACTATGTCTATGACATAAGAAGCATTTATTGAGATACAGTAACCTGTCTAATGACTCCAAGCTAAAATTACATTTCTTAGTTACATAGTAAATCCTGGATTGGACACTGAATATTTAAGTTTTGGAGACATGTACATCTGGTTTATGTCTCATACCAAAGAACACTCTGTTTTATGTGGAACAGAAAAAAAAAATACTTCAAGGTAAGTCAAATGCAGCTACCATAGAAACGATCTTTTGAAAACTTGCTATCCTGTCACCCTTGAATTGATAAAAACAAATTGTAGCTATTGTTTGGTAGCCATAGTATTTTTTAAAATGGGAGGAAACCATTTCTTTTTGCAGGGGATGTATGGTGGTATACATTTACTTTCCCTTGGCAGATTATCTTATTTTAAATGGATTCAACAGTTAGTGAGGGGTCAGATGTTCATGACAGCAAAAGGAAGACAAATTAGACTTCATCAAAAGGGGAATATACATGAATAAATACAACACATGGATATTAACCTACAGAAGTTCTATAAGAAATAAAAATGACATGAATGAAAAAGCAAAGTGATAGGGAAGGAAGACCAAGTGGCAAGATTTTTGTCAAATAAAAAAATATACATATAACTACCAAAATTTCAACATCTCAAAAAATAGATTTTAGGATTCCATTCTGACTTACCTTACCCTGCAAAAAAAAAAAAAAAAAAAAAGCTCAAGACTGTAAAGTAGAGCTCAGTGATCAGACTTGAAGAATTTCAAGATTTCTCAGCAGGTTGACTAGGTCAGAGAGTCACTTAGAGTACTAAGACACAATATTTAATTCTATAATATTTTCAAGGTACAACACAAATTTAGCTCAATGGGTAAATCTTGTTTTTGTTATACCCATGTTGACATATATGTTACAGAAGTTTCTATCAGATTGTTTAAGAGGTAAATGGGTGTATAACTTGTGAGTTTTCTGGAACATGAAAAAACTTTGCTTCATGAGTATTTTAAATAGTATGGTCAGGGATAGAGATGGCCCTGCTCAAAAAATCAGAATGGTGTTTGCCTATCTGGGTCTTAGGGAGAATCCTTCATTGCCTTGGGTCCATGTTTTCTTTCCCTCATGTCATCAAATGAAGTTTTTGACTTAGAAGAACAAAGGATGTAATGTGACCCAGGTCCAAGATGGTGAATTATTAAATGTTATGCCTATTGCATCTTAGGATTATACCAAAATTACAAATAAATTATTGAACAATAAACCTTAAGAATCATCTGTGGATAAGCTGAACAAACACCCTATAACTAAGGATATAAAGAAGATGCTACATCGAGACTGGTAAGAAAGGTAGACACGAGAAATGGGCTGATCCCAAACTCACAGATAGTGGTTTAACACTGGGAGGGACACCTCAGTGGTGGAGGTATCCCTTTAAGAAGGAGGGGACCCAGCCCCACACTGGACTCCCCAGTCCAGGAGTCCTGTACCAAGAAGAAGAGTTCCCACAGCATCTGACAGTCAAAACCAATGAAGATTCTGTCTGTCCATCCCAATGAGGAGGAAGGCAGCTGGAAACCCAGTGCCCTCTTGTAGAGGCTGCACACAGACTCACTCACTTGCAAACACTCACCTTGTCTCTGGTGGAGAGGAGGTGGTCTGGGGGATTCTGGAGGAATATGAGGGAAAGACTGAGTTCTGTGGTTTCAAGGCAAAGGCTGGAGGAACAAGAGCCATTGTCATCCCTGTGTTGAACCTTATATACATGTAGTCTACATGAGGGCACCATCTTTTCTGTGTTGAGCCCTTCACCAAAGGGCCAAATCTGGGACTGCATTGGTCTGTTGGAATCTGAGCATGCACACTGACTTGGTGATGCCCTGGTTCTTTGCCCTCCTGCACAGTTGATGCTACATTGCCAGGAAACTCCTGATTGCTGGGCTGTTCACCCTTCCCAACAGGCTGAGGTAGCAATTTTGCAGCAATACATGGTGGCCCAGGAAATATTTTGTGGTGAGCAGTGACCCAAGACCTGTGCCACAGCATCTTTTAGGCAGCTGTCAGGGACCTGTGGCCCTGAGGCAAGCAGTGGCTGGCCACAGCATTCTCAGGGCATTTTTGCAGGCCGGCAGGAGCCAAAACTGCATTGACATTGTAAAAATCACAGACTACATCGCTTAGTTCCCTGGAACCCAGCCCTGACAAACTAAAGATGCATTGCAGGGACACTCTTGGTGCCTGGGTGGCCAGCCCTGCCCTATAAGCCACAGAAGACTTTTACAACAGTGGAAGGCCCACAATAGCCTGGGAAGCTTTTGGTAGTTGACAGTGACCCAAAACCTGCAGCCACTCTTGGGCAACTCTCAGGGATTTGCAAGCCCGACACAAGAGTGGCTGGCTGTGGTATCCTAAAGGCATTTCTTGAAGTGATCACAGGCCATGCACTGCCTGAGTCCAGTGGTGGCTGTCTGCAGTGTTTTTAGGGTGTTATATGAAGTGGTCACAGGATAGGCACTGATGCAAGAAATGAATCTGCATTAACTTTGTAAAAACCACTGGTCATGTCTCATGACTCCCTAGGACTCTACCCCACACAGCTAGTGCTGCATATTAGAGGGCACTCTCAACATCAGATCAACAAGCCTGGCCCACAAAGCTAAACAGGCTCTCCAATGGCTAAGCCTTATGGGCAGCCGGCAAGTGGCAATTGGTCAAAAGGAGCCCTGGGCATTTTGCTAAGCTGCCTCAAGACCAATATTGGTGGCAGCTGGCCTCAGTTCACAGCAATGCCATCGCCACATACCTTGAGGTCCAGCACAGACAACAGCAAACCACATATAGCTTCGTGGCTTTCAATAAGCGAATGCAGGCCGGTCACAGGCAAAACTGAAATTGACCTGTATAGGAGGCTCTCCCAAGAGATACCAGAAACAACACACCCAGAGGTGAGTCTCAGATCACACCAGATCACTACCTGGTTAGACTGACAAGCAGCACACCAAAAGGGTGGTCTCAAAAGACACAAGACTGCATGGGGGAAAATCTTCCTCTGAGGGGTCAGCAACCACACAGCAGATCACACGCTGTGGGCATAGCCAATTCTCACAGTCAGTCAGCCTGGTAGTCAATCCCACCCACTGACATGCCAAAAGCAATCGAGGTTCAACTACAATAGGAGAACACATACAACACACTCAAGGAAAACCCCTGGAACACATACACAGATCAGGGAGACTAGGCCATTGGACCAACAGGAAATATAATACATAAGGCCACCCTAGCAAAGACTTAGAGACATAGGAGATCAACCCAATAAACAGAGGCAAACACAGAGGCAGCCAGAATGAGGAAATAAAGAAACATGTTCCAAATAAAAGAACAGGAGAAACTTCCAGAAATAGAACTAAATGAAATAAAGGCAACAAACCTACCAGAGACAGAGTTTAAAACTCTGGTTATAAGAATACTTAAGGAATGTAGTGAGAATTTCAACAAAAAATAAGCATAAAAAGGGACATAAAAACCATAAAAGAAGAACCAGTTACAAATAAAGAACACAAACTGAAATGAAGAATACACTGGAAGGAATCAACAGCAGATGAAGCAGAGGATCAAATCAGTGATTTAGGAGACAAGGTAGCACAAAACACCCAATCAAAACAACAAAAAGAAAAAAATAATAATAATGAAAACCTGAAGATAATTTAAGGGACATGTGGGACAACATCAACTGCAACAACATTCACATCATAGGAGCATCACCAGAAGAAGAGAGGGAGCAAGGGATCAAGAAGCTATTTGAAGAAATAATGACTGAGAACTTCCCTAACATGGCAAAGAATATAGACATACAAGCCGAGGAAGCACAGAGAGTCCCAAATAAGATTAACCCAAACAGGCCAACAACAAGATACATCATAAGTAAAACGGCAAAGTTTAAAAGCAGAGAATTCTAAAAGCAGAAAGAGAAAGACAACTAGTTACTTACAAGGAAGCTGCCATGAAACTATCAACTGATTTCTCAATGGAAACTTTGCACACCAAAAGGGAATGGTAGGAAATATTCAAAGTAATGAAAACAAGGACCTACAACCAAGACTACTCTCCCCAGCAAGACTATCATTTATAATTGAAGGAGAAATAAAGAGCTTCCCAGACAAGAAAAAACTAAAGGAATTTGTTACTATCAAGCCACTATTACAAGAAATGTTTAAAGGTCTCCTTTAAGCAGACGAAAACAAACAAACAAAGATAAAAAATATGAAAAATAAAATGCCAATAACTATGCACCTAAGAATAATCACTTCTAACATAAATAGATTAAATGCTTCAATAAAAAAACATATAGGGTAATTGAATGGATAAGAAAACAAAACCCATGCATATCCTGTCTACAAGAGACCTACCTCAGATCAAAAGACACACATAGACTGAAAGTAAAGGGATAGACAACAATATTTCATGCAAATTGAAACGAGAAAATTGGGATATCAATACTTATACTGGACAAAATAGACTTTAAAACGAAGACTATAATAAAAGACAACAAAGGACATTATATAATAAAAAAGGGATCAATCCAACAAGAGGATATAACCCTAGTAAATATCTATGCACCCAACATAGGAATATCTAATTAAATAGAACAAATATTGACAGACATAAAGGCAGAGATCAGCAGTAACACAGTCATAGTAGGGGACTTTAACACACCACTGACACCAATGGACAGCTTCTCCAGTCAGAAAATCAATACATAAATAGTGGCCTTGAATGACACACTAGACCAGAAGGATTTAATTGATATTTTTAGAGCATTGCACCCCAAAGCAGCAGAATATACATTCTTTTTAAGTGCACATGGAATATTTTCCAAGATAGAGCATATGTTGGGCCACAAAACAAGTCTCAATAAATTTAAGAAGATCACCATGATGTGAAACTCGAAATCAATTACAAGAAAAAAAACTGAAAAACACACAGTCACATGGAGACTAAATGGCATGCTACTAAACAATGAATGGGTGTACAATGAGATCAAGAAAGAAATCAAAAGATATCTTGAAATAAATGAAAATGAAAACACCACAACCCAAAATCTATTGGGCACAGTGAAACAGCCCTAAGAGGAAAACTCATAGAAATGCAGACCTACCTAAAGAAAAAAGAAAAATCTTGAATCAACAGTCTAACTTTACACCTGAGGGAACTGGAAAAAGAACAGCAAACAAAACCCAAAGTGAATACAAGGAAGGAAATAGTAAATATCAGAGCAGAAATAAATGAGAGACTGAAAAAAATATATTAAAAAATCAATGAAACCAAAAGCTGTTGTATTGAAAAGATAAACACTGTTACAAACATTTAACTAGATTCATCATTAAAAAAAGAGAGGACTCAAATAAATAAAATCAGAATGAAAGAGAAGTGACAACTGACACCACAGAAATACAAAATATTTTAGAAACTACTAAGAGAAACAATATGCCAACAAACTGGACAATTGGGATAAAAGGAATAAATTCCTAGAAGCATGAAATCTTCCAATGCTAAATCAAGAAGAAACAGAAAATCTGAACAGATCAATTACTACCAGGGAAATTGAATCAGTAATCAATAAGTTCCCAACAATCAAAAGTCCCGGACCTAGCTTCAGAGGTGAATTTCACCAAACATTCAAAATAGAATTTACACCTATTCTTCTCAAACTATTCCAAAAAATCAGAGGAGGGAAGGCTCATAGGCTCATTTTAAAAGGCCACCATTATTCTGATTCCAAAACCAGACGAAGACTTTACCAAAAAATAAATAAATGAATGAAATAATAAGCTGATATCCATAATGAACATAGATGGAAAAATCCTCAGCAATATATTAGCAAAAACCGAATTCAGCAATACCGAGGTGTAATAAAAAAAATATGGTGAATGTTTATATAAAAAAGTGTATTACACTAAAAAACACATTGCCATTAATCCCACTCAAAATACTCCCCCTCACTTCAAACACAATTATGTCATTGTTTTGCCACTTTCTGAAGCAGTTCTGGAAGTCCTCTTTTGTGAGTGTCTTTAGTTGTGCTGTCATGGCTGCCTTGATGTCCTGAATTGTTTTGACTTTGAGGAAGACCCAGAAGTCACATGGTATCAGATCCAGTGAATAAGGTGGGTGAGGACACACCATAATGTTTTTATTTGACAGAAATTGCCATGTACCAGAGCGATGTGTGACACAGACATTTTGATCAACAAATACGGTAAATACTACTGCTGAGTGCCATCCAATAGAAAGGCAGGGATCTTCAATACGGGAAGTGGCACATCGAACCTTAGTAACAGTGTGTGACAAGTTTCAAATTGTACCGGGCAGTCAGTCAGGTGTGAGCTACGCTTGAGAGAAGGTGTGATTTTTTATTAGTAGTATTTTTTAAAATTAATGTTTATTAATAAAGTTACATAGATTTCAGGTGTACAATTCTGTAATACATTATTTATATATCACATTGTGTGTTCACCACCCTGAGTCAGTTCTCTTTCCATTACCGTATTTTTGATCCCCTTTACTCTCATCTACCACCCCTGTCCTGTTAGCCTCTGGTAACCACTAAGCTATTGTCTGAGTCTATGAGTTTGTGGATCTTATGGTTATTATGCTAAGCGAAATAAATCAGACAGAAAAAGTCAAGAACCATATGATTTCAAAGAAATGTGGTGTATAAAACTGAAAACAAAAGAAGGTGTGTTTTAAAGTTTACCATAAATCATCATCCATCATGACCATGCCCTGTATCACACATCTCTTCTGGTATATGGCAGTTTTTGTCAAATAAAAACATTATGGTGTGTCCTCATCAATCTGGCATCATGTGACTTCTGGCTCTTACCAGAGTCAAAATGATTCAGGACATCGAGGCAACCATGAGAGCACAACTAAAACATTCATGAAAGAGAACTTCTAGACTGCTTCAGAAAGCAGCAAGAACAATGGGATAAGTGTGTTCAAAAGGAGGGGGAGTATTTTCAGGGAGATTAATGGCAATGTATCTTTTACTGTAATAATTTTTTTATAACTTATTCATTCACTGTATTGTTTGATCACACCTCACACATTTAAAAGATCATGTGCCATCATCAAGTGGGACCCACTTTTGGTATGCAAGGTAGTTCAATATCCACAAACCAATTAACATCATACATTACATAACAAAATAAAACATAAAAACCATATGCTCATATCAATAGATGCAGAAAAAGCATTTGACAAAATCCAGTATCAATGTCTGATAAAAACTCAGCAAAGTGGGAATAGAGGGAACATATCTCAACATAATAATGGCTGTATATGACAAACTCACAACTAATATCATACTCAATGGGAAAAAGTTAAAACATTCCCCTTAAGATCAGGAAGAGGACAAGAATGACCACTTTTATTGCTTTTATTTAACATAGTACTGGAAGTTCTAGCCACAACAACCAGAAAAGAAAAGGAAATAAAAGACATCCAAATGGGAAAGGAAGAATTAAAACTGTCATTATTTGCTGATGACATAGTACTATATATAGAGAGAAGCCCAAATATTCCACCAAAAAGTTATTAGAAGTGATAAATGAATTTAGTAAAGTATCAGGATACAAAATTAATATTCAGAAATTGTTGCATTTTTAATACCAATAATGAACTGTCAGGAAGAGCAATTAAGAAAACAATCTCATTTACAATTGCATCAAAAACAATACTTAGGAATAAATGTAACCAAAGACATATACTCAGAAAACTATGAGACATTGAAGAAAGAAATTAAAGAAGATGCAAAAAGTGGAAACATATATCATACTCATGGATAGCAAGAATTAATATAGTTACAATGTCCATACTATGTAAAACAATATATACATTCAATGCAATCCCTATCAAAATGCCAATGGCATTTTTCACAGATCTAGAACAAATAATCCTACAATTTACGTGGAACCATAAAAGACCCTGAATAGCCATAGCAATTCTGAGAAAGAAGAACAAAGATGGAGGTATCATGCTACCTGACATCAAATCATACTACAAGGCTATAGTAATAAAAACAGCATGGTACTGGCATAAAAACAGACACATAGATCAATGGAACAGAATAGAGAGCCCAGAAATAAATCCATGCTTATATGGTCATTCAGTCTATGACAAAGGAAGCAAGAATTTACACTGTGGTAAAGACAGCGTATTTAATAAATGGTGTTGGGAAAACTGGACAGATACATGCAAAAAATGAAACTAGATCACCTTCTTATGCCATATACAAGAATCAACTCAATATGGATTAGAGACTTAAATATAAGACCCAAAACCATAAAACTCCTAGAAGAAAGTATAGGAACTAAACTCTCTGACATTAGTCTTAGTAATATTTTGAATGATATAGCTCCTCAGGCAAAGGGGAAAAAGGGGAAAAATGAACAAATGGGACTACATGGAACTAAAAATTTTTTCACAGCAATGGAAACCATCAACAAAACAAAAAGACATCCTACTGAATGGGAGGGGATATTTGCGAATGATACATCTGATAAGGGGTTAATATTCAACATTTATTTAAAAATGCATACAACTCAGTAACAAAGTAGCAAACAATCCAATGGAAAAAATGGACAGAGGAACACCTGAACACACATTTCTCCAAAGCGGACATACAAATTGCCAATAGACATATGAAAAGGTGCTCAACATCACTAATCATCAGAGAAACACAAATAAAAATGATGATGAGATACGACCTTACACCTGTCAGAATAGCTAACATCAACAAACAACAAATGTTGGTGAGGATGTGGAGAAAAGGGAACTCTTGTACACTGTTGATGGGATTGCAAATTGGTAGAGCCACTATGGAAATCAGTATGGATGTTTCTCAAAAAATTAAAAATAGAACTACCTTATGACCCAGCAATTCCATTCCTGGGTATTTATCCAAAGAATTCCAAAACACTAATTCAAAAAAAATATATGTACCCCTGTGTTTATCATAATGCTATTCACAATAGCCAAGATATGGAAACAACTGAAACGCCCATCAATAGACAATTGGATAAAGAAATCATGGTACATATATACAATGGAGTATTACTCTGCCATAAAAAAAGAATGAAATCTTACCATTTGCAACAACATGAATGGACCTAGAGGATATTATGCTAAGTGAAATAAGTCAGACTGAGAAAAATAAATACCATATGATCTCATTTATATATGGAATATAAAAACAGAATGAACAAACCAACAAAACAGAAATAGACACATAGATACAGAGAAACTGATGATTACTAGATGGGAGGGGGTTGAATGATGGGTGAGAAAGGTGAAGGGATTAGGAAGTACAAATTGGTAATCACAAAATAGTCATGGGGATGTGAGATACAGTGTGGGGAATACAGTCAACAATGTTTTAATGACAATATAGGGTGTCAGATGGGTACTAGACTTATCGGGGGGTCACTTCATTGATTATATAAATGCCTAACCACCGCGCTGTACACCTAAAACTAATGTAAAATAATATTGAATGCCAACTATAATTAAATATATATACTGGAGATGCCAAAAAAAATGTATGCACATTTTAGGAAAAGAAAAATCTATATTAAAATTATGCTGATGGTAACCACTTTGAGCACTTCTTTTAACTGCAGAAGTCAAACGTGACTTGTATTCATCTTTTGTTATCGGTATATATTGACCATTACAATTTTAATACAGTTTTTTCCTCTCTCAAAATGTATGTACATTTTTTTGATACCTATTGTATATATGGTCACAGGATGTAAAGTACAGCATAAGGAACTTAATCAGTGGTATTGTAATAGTTATGTACGGTGTCAAATGTATAGTAGACTTGTTGGGGTTATCACTCTGTGATCAGTGTAAGTGTCTAATCATTATGTTGTTTGTACACCTGAAACTAATAAAAAAAAAAACACAAAAGAATGTTAGCTGGAAAAAAAAAAATCAGCATGGTGCAAAAGGGTAACAAAATGATGTGTGCAATTTGGATGCTTTTAGAGACTGCAATATTATGCTGTAAGGGTCATTGTGTTGTAATTACTGCTGATTTGTTAAGTGTTGCTTTGAGGCTTTTAGTCCCATGAAGTATCCTGCCAAAAATTAGAGTATTAAAAGTGTGACTCAAACACACTGAAGATTATAAACAGTTTTTATTCAGTCAACATGAGGCTGATATTATTAAGGAACATTCAGTTGTTTGAATTAAAGAGAGAACATGAAAGAAAGAAAGGACTATCTATCTCCAGCCTTGAAAGAAAAACAGATCTCAAATATTTTCAATAACACAATAATTTAAGTATTCTGAGTTAAGATGAAATAGGCCCTATGGGTGAGACAGGTAAGACTTTGCTCCAAGCACTGCACTGACAATTCATGATCAGCCTCCTGAGGCCTCGTCTGTGAAAGTATATGAACATTGTGGATTAAGGGGCTTGTGTATGGGGCTTGTTTAGGAAACACTCTTTTTACCCCCTGGACACTAGAAGATATTCTTTATTTTAGAGGTAAATAACTTTACCCAGTAGACAAATTCCTGAAAAGTTTTTAAAAATTTTGTAAGCATTAAAAAGACTGTACTGCTAAGTGAAAGAAGCTAGCCACAAAGGATCAAAAAAAAAAAAAGAATGATGGGATAAGTGTGTTTGAAGTGAGGGGGAGTATTTTGAGGGGGGTTAATGGCAATGTGTCTTTTACTGTAATAAATGTTTTAAATTTAAACATTCAAAAAAAAAAAAAGACTGTACTGGATATAAATTCTAATTGGAAATTCTAATTGCTTTTCGGATAGAGCTAGAAGTTCAGATACTGCATTTACATAAAGTGGAGTGGACTATGCAGAACTCATAGTGAAAGATTTAATCCTGTTTTTTCAAGTGCCTAACTGATCACAGGGTTACCTTAGGCATTGAGAGCATCTGGCTGAACATGCACATATTTTTCAAGTACAAGTTAAGGACTGAGAATGAGGCCAGGAATACGCTGTTGAGTGTAGCAATAGCAGGGACTCACCAAGAAGGAGAGGCATAAATATTGCCTCAGATTTTAATAAGGATGAAACTCCATATATTATTAACAATTATTCCTTCGATGTCTTGAAAACCCTCAGTCATTATGCTAGATCCCTGCTTAATATTCTGCCTGTGTGAACCAATTTGGGTTGAGGTTGTATTAAGCAGGTGGGGCATAAGGGGGGCGGGGGGTGGGGGGTGGGAGATGAGGGTAAGGGGGATCGAATATATGGTGATGGAAGGAGAACTGACTCTGGGTGATGAACACACAATGGGATTTATAGATGATGTAACACAGAATTGTACACCTGAAATCTATATAATTTTACTAACAATTGTCACCCCAATAAATTTAATTAAAAAAAAAGACTTCTTTTACGTGAAGATGTTTTTAAAGAAAGCTTGCTTTATGTGACTTATTCTGTAATTTGTGCCAAGATATGTATCTGCATACACATTTTTGTATACCCCATTCAATAGAAAGAAGACTAAGTGGTTGTTTTCATACTATTCCCTAAACATACTGATTCTCTATCTTTTTTTATTTATCTTTATTAAAAAAACTCTGTGTTAGGTATAGTCAACTGGGGGAGAAAGAATCTGAATAAATTGTTTGTAATTGATTTATATCTTATAAATTCTCAAAAGTAGTTAAAGTAAGTTAAAAAGATATGATAGGGAGGGTGGGGGAAAGATTTGATGAGAGAAAAAACAATGACACTGCTAATAGGATCCAGTTCCTTTTATGTCACATTATCTGTATGGTTGATGCACGTTTCCTTAAACTAGAAATAATTTGTTCAATTGGCTGAAAGACTCAATATTCTCTAAGCAGTTATAGGCACATGCTCAGTTGTCTTGGGACTGTAGGGAGATGCCTGTGCATCAATAACTGGGTGTTGAACACATAAAGTGCATAAAACTTGGATGGAATGATTTCACATGGAGAATGACAATGCCATGACCACATATTATTAATAGCTACCCATGATATGTGAGGTGAAATAAAATCTCTATTGAATAGTCTCCACATCTGCCCTGAAACAAAAGGAATTTCATTTTGAGAAATGAAACCCTAATAGCTCATAATATCTCATCCGTTGTTGTTCTAAAGTCATAATATGAAAAGCTTGTGGAAATACCTAAGACAGATTATTTTTCAGAAGAGAGAAAGACAGGGAAGACTACCCTGCCTCTTACTCTGCATTACAAAAGCCTCTGGCCGCCAAGGTGAACATTTTGACCTTTCTTTTAAGCACTAATTTTTTTTAAAAGCCCTTAATAATGCCAACTTGCAAATTGTACAAAACATATTTAAAATGTGAGTCTTTACTTTGAAAATGTGAATTAATGACTTCATCATTCAAAATCCTGAAGTTCTGAAAACCTCTAATTTATTCTTGCTATAATCTAGTAAGAGAAAAGTAGCCTTTCATTGGATAGCTCTACAGAAATGTGATTAACCTTTGCTTCTGATGGAACAGATGGGACAATTGATAGAGTAAGATGATAGATAAGATACACAAAACCACACGCACACACACACACACACACACACACTCCGATGTACAATCTTACAGGGCTCTTCCTCCCCAAGTTATTACTAGGATCAAGATTTGAAAATACGTGTGAATTGGAAATTACTCTAGAAATATAAAGTGTTGCAATAGCTGTTTTCAGATAGATGATTGATAGTAAATAGATAGATGATGATAGATAGATAGATAGATAGATAGATAGATAGATAGATAGATAGATAGATAGATAGATAGATATAGGTAGACAGACATAAATATGTTATTTTAGATTTTTATCTCACTCATTAAGAAATTTTCTAAGCCATTAGTATTTGTATATGTATATGTGTGTGCATGCATATGTTTGTGCCAGAATAGAATTATAAAGGATTTAATATTCTTTTTCAATATAAATATAGTTTGTATTTCAATATGAAACCTCATTTAACTAAGCAATCAGGAGTCATGCATTATCTAAATTTTGCTTTACTAGGAATAACTAAATTCAGGTTGAATTTTAAAGTGTTTCTCTCTTTGAATACATGCTTTCTCCAAATGATTATAGATAATCTGTATTCAGTAAAAATATTTGGATATTGGGTGAATGAAAATATTTTAACAAATCACAGCATCAGAAGTTCCCTTTTAAAAAACTCCAGAATAAGGCCAAGAAATGTCTCGTTTTTTTTTTTTGACAGATCTGGATATATTAAAAAAGACTATGGAACTGACTATATAAATATATACATGCACATATATAAAAATACTATAAAAAGATTATACAAATGTATGAATATTATCAGGAATGTGTGTGTGTGTGTGTGTGTAACTATACAATAAATTGCACATTGGAAACGTCCTAGAACCATTCCCACTTCTCTTCTGTCCCAGATATACTTTTGTTTTCTAATTTTTTGTTTTGGGAACAGGTATTTAGTGGAAGACCTTGTTGTTTTTGCCTTGTGTTGATTGAATCTTTTGTCTTTTTGTTTGTAATAGGTCCCTGCACATTGACTAGGAGGCTCAAAATGTGATACAATTGTTTTTCTTGAAGTAGTGAGCAAACATGAGACTGTGTAGGTGAGCCTTTATGGTTTCCTTCTCACACAAAGATGTAAATCTTTAGTTTTATTGTACCTTATAATTGCTCAAACAAAAATGGTAAGAGTGCCATGAGTGGTGGGTTTGGCTATCAAGACAGTTGCATACAGTAATGAGACTTCCCACATATAAGTGGGCTATGAACTGCTAATTAGCATCTATGATCTAATATTCTCTAGCAACTAAGAGTCATTTCCAGTTTTATGCACAGTACATGTCTCCAATATTACCAGCCATTCTGTTTCATTTGTAATTAACTGCAAGCAATTATTAGAGTCTAAAACGTATATCCTAATGTTCCTAGGTAATAAAATAAAAAGAAATTATGTTTGCAAAGCTTATATATGTGTCATGCTGACTGACTGGAGTTCTTTGAAAGCCCTAAGGTTATGTATCTATCAGTTAAAATTTTCTTTTTGTCTACACTTTTACAATTTTAATTTGTAAATTTTCTTTACAATTTTAATTTGTAAATTTAGTTTACCACTTAATTCTTTGTTCTGTGCTTGAAAACAAATATTCATTAGATTGGGTTTTGAGTTCATGGATATAAAAGAAAAACATGTAAAAGCTATAAAGTAGGGGGAGAAGTCATGCTGTTAGCTGATAATGTGTTTCAAGAGATTGCTAATGCAAACTTCTTTGGTTTGGATATATTGTGCACAGGAAAAATAGTTTATGAGGTGAAAATAAAGGAATTTTATTTGAGGTTTTCCCATGAAAGTTATACTTCTGTGAATGTCAATAGAATTGTTTTATAAGTTTAAAATGGCAAGATGATTTCTTATGTTAGGGAAAGGGGTAAAACCTTATTTATCTAGAATTGTGGACTGTAATTTTCTGTATGAGTGATTTTTTTTCTCAGATAAATTGCCCTTTAATCACCAAAAATGTATTTTAATTATTTTTGATGATCATTTTCTGAAAAAATAAATCAATTCCATGCTTTGTTTTGCATCATTTTCTAAGGGCCCACCAAAGTTCTGGAGGACCCTCTCTTATGCAACATGATGTTAGGTTATATGGGTATAGCTAGGATCTTAATCTCCAGTTTCCACGTCAAGAAAAGATCTGCTTGTCTGCTTTCTGTACTGTACTGGGATTCCACTTTAGATTCTACTCAAAGAACTTATTTGTTGTTCAACCTTAGCCTTAAAATTTCCCCTACCTTAGAAAATAAAATATACATATAATTTAATGCTTTATTGATTAATTAGGATAATTATGTACCTCAATTACAACACTGTGCAGAAATATAACAGTATAATTAACATTTTAAAGTTTGCACTTTCCCCTACACCAAATGGTTTCAGATGTCTGCACTTTTATTATTAATATTTTTTGTTTCCTCCTTTACAGACAACTGCAACTTAAACCTACTGACACAGCTTTATGCCATCTCCACCTCTGATTCTCATCTACTACAAAGGCAGAGAAGAAGTGAAGGTGGCCAAGGGAAACCATATGATGAAGTTCAGTGAATCTTAATGTGATGATGCAAAAGCACATTGTCAAACTATTAAATACTCTAAAACCACAAGGCATTGCTATTAAACAGAACTAAACAGTACAGAATATAGTAATGCAGATTTGTGCTCAATCTGTAGAAGAACTTATTCAAGTTTTAGTAGTAGTGACGATGATGATGATGATGATGATGATGATATATTGATAACAAAAATTTGTTTACCACTTATTCTGTGCCAGTTCCTGTTCTAGGCCATTTTATATAGCATTTAATTTAATGACATCTATAATGCTAATGGTTAGGTTTTGTTAATATCATCAATATTATTATTATTATGTTAGAAAATTCAGACTTTATTTACATAACTTTAAAGTGAACACACAGACATTAGGGAAAGGAGTTTGATATTACACATCTGTTTGGTTTTAAAACTTATGAGTATATCTACTAAGTTCTTCTGCCCCACAAGTACAGTAGAGTGTAAGACAAGGAAAAATTTTCCACAACCATTGAATTCAACTTTCGTGTTTATAGTTGAAGACACTGAAGATCATCATGTTGAAAAAGTGTCCCTTCCTTGCATCCAATCTCCTCCTCCCATAACAGTGAACTTTTTCTTAATTACCTTGAATATGAAGCCTTTACTTTCTATTTCTAATTCTCCCCTCCTACCTCAGAACTTGACACTACTCTTTCTGAGATCAGTGGAATCCTGCTCATTGCCAAATGCAGTAGACTCTTCTCAATTCTCAGTTCTTTACCTGGTATATGTGTAGTAGTTCATATTTCTGACCATCCTCTTTTTTATTTTCATGTTTTGTATTTCTCTTTCTTCCTACCTCTTGACTCTAGTTAATACTAGCTTGCCTCCTTCACTCTGTCAGGTATTTTTTACTGCATGACAAGCTCCCCCAAAAGGTAATAACTTAAGATTACAACTAAATTACAGAGCAACAATCTGAGAACCACCTGCAGTCTAGCTGAACCAAAGCTCTACAACTAAAGACATACAGAGAAGCCATCTTGAGACTGGTAGGAGGGACAGAGATGAGGAATGGGCTGGTCCCACAACCGGTGTAACCATTAAAAATCAGGAAGGCTATCTCAGCTGTGGAGATAACCCCCAAAGGAACAAGGGGTCTAGCCCCACACCAGGCTCCTCAGCCCAGGCTCCTCAGGGAAGAAAGTACCCATAATTTCTGGTTTTGGAAACCAGTGGAGATTGTGGCTGAGACAAGGGTAAATGGAGTCCTGGGTGCTGCTCTTAAAGGGCCCGTGCATGGAATTACTTGCTGATGGGCTCACTTGCTCAGTGCTGGGATAGCAGCTCAAAAAGTGCCAGGGACATACAGGGAGAAACTGAGCTGCTTAGCTTCAGGGTTAGGGCCGGAGGGGCAGCTTTCTCCCAGACAGATGTACTAACAGATCCATTGTTTCTTTGTGGAACCCTCCCCCTTCCCAGCATGCAGACTCAGGAGGCCCATCATATCTGAGTCCCCATCAATCTGGCTAACACACTTCTTCTTCTTGTCCTGGTGATTCCCTGAGACTCTGCCTCACACAACTTGTGGGCCCACCCAAGCCACTTCTAGTGCGTTTTCAGTACAAACAGCTAATCTTGGCTCATGCTGCATAATTTTTTCTAATATCTCTCAAAGGTTCATAAAACCCAAATAAGCAGCATCTGGCTTCAACATGTCTTGTACCTCTTGCTGAGTGACAGCTTGCCTCAGTTCATGACGTGATCTCCTGAGACACCTCCAAGCCCAGGGCTGGTGGTAGCCATCTTTGGATTGCTTTATGGCTCATGACATGTGGCTCTGGGCAGGACACAGGCTGCAACAAAAATTGACCTCCAGTGAGGCCCCTCCCAGGAGGCCCAGGGCCTGGCATGCCTGGTGGTCAGCTTCTGACCAAGCCAGAGCATTAACCGTCCACCTCCAAGAATGACACACCCAAAGGAAAGACTGAGCAAGATCCAGAGCCCTGCTAACGTGAATCCTATTATGTAGTGTCAGCCCCTGCACAACAGCACCTCCAGTGTAGTCATGGCCAGTATTCACAACCAATTAGCCCCAGGGTCAATCCCTCTTAGTTACATGTAAAGATCAACCAAGGTTCAACTACAGCAGAAGGGTACATGAGACACACACAAAGGACACACTGAAGCACTCAACTGAAATGACCAGGGAGATTGGGTCGCTGGGACCCATAGGACACTTACTACATAAGGTCACTCCACTAAAACTGGGAGGCATAACAGTCCTACCTAATACATACAGTGTTTCCCCAAAAATAAGACCTAGCTTGATAACCAGCTCTAATGCATCTTTTGGAGCAAAAACTAATATAAGACCTAGTCTTATTTAACTATAATATAAGACCGGGTCTTTATAATATAATATAATGTAATATAATATAATATAATAATACAATAATACAATAATATAATAATATAATATAACTGTAATAGTTTTTGCTCCAAAGGATGCATTAGAGCTGATTGTCTGGCTAGGTCTTATTTTCGGGGAAACAGCTAGAAACAAACACAGGGAGGTAGCCAAAATGGGGAGACAAAGAAACATGTCCCAAATAAAAGAACAGAACAAAGTTCCAGAAAAAGAACTAAATAAACTGGAGACAAGCAATCTACGAGATGCAGAGTTTGAAACACTGGTTATAAGGATGCTTAGTGATCTCGGTGAGAACTTCAAGAGATAAGAAACATAAAAATGGAGATAGAAAACATAAAAAAGAACCAGTCAGAAATAAAGAATACAATAACTGAAATGAAGAATACATTAGTAGGAATCAACAGAATAGATGAAGCAGAGAATCAAATCAGCAAATAGAAGATAAGGTACCGGGTCACACCCAATCAGAACAGAAAAAAATCCTAAAAATTGAGGAGAATTTAAAGCATTACATGTACCAACATTCGCATTATAAAGTACCAAAAAGAGAAGAGAAAAAACAAGGAACTGAAAACCTATTTGAAGAAATAATGATGGAAAATTCCTCTAACCTGGTGAAGGAAATAGACATACAAACACAGGAAGTGCAGAGAGTCCCAAACAAGATGAACCCAAAGAGGCCACACCAAGGCACATCATAATCAAAATGCCAAAGGTTAAAGACAAATACAGAATCTCAAAAGCAGCAAGAGAAGAGCAATTAACTACTTACAAGGGAGCTCCCAAAAGACTGTCAGCTGATTTCTCAACAGAAACCTTGCAGGCCGGAAGGGATTGGTACAAAACATCCAATGTGATGAAAAGCAAGGACCTACAACCAAGATTACTGTACCCAGCAAAGCTATCATTTAGAATTGAAGGACAGATAAAGAGTTTCCCAGACAAGAAAAAACTAAAGGAGTTTATCACCACCAAACCAGTGTTATACAAAGAATGTTAGACGGACTTACTTAAGATTAAAAAATAATAATAATAAGTCAAAAATAAGAATAATAAAATGGCAATACCCTGTTTCCCTAAAAATAAGACCAGGTCTTATACCATATTTCCCCCAAAATAAGACCGGGTCTTACATTAATTTTTGCTCCAAAAGATGCATTAGGGTATATTTTCAGGGGATGCTTATTTTTTTCATGTACAACAATCTACATTTATTCAAATACAGTCATGTCATCTTTTTCTGGAACATCATTATAACATACTAAATACGTCCATCTGGCTGACGATCTTAACTGGGGCTTATTTTGGGGGTATGTCTTATTTTCGGGGAAAGACAGTAACTACATATCTATTAAAAATTACTTTAAATTTAAGTGAATTATATGTTCCAATCAAAATGCATAGGGCTGAATAGATAAGAAAACAAAACCCTTACATATGCTGCCTACAACAGACTCACTTCAGATCGAAAGGCACACACAGACTGAAAGTAAACAGATAGGAAAACATATTCTATGAAAAGAGAAACAAACAAAGAAACAAACAAACAAAAAGCTGGGCTAGTAATACTCTTATACCAGAAAACAAATAGACTTTTAAACAAAGGCTATAACAAGAGACAGAGAAGGACTCAGTAATCCCACTTCTGGGTATTTATCTGAAGAAACCCAAAATGCTACTTTGAAGGACATGTGCATCCATATGTTCGTTGCATTGTTTACAATGGCCAAGATGTGGAGGCAGCCTGGGTGTGCATCAATGGATGAATGGATGAAAAGTGGTAAATACGTACAATGAAATATTGCTTAGTCATGGAAAGGAATGGGGTCTTGCCACCTGCGGCAGCATGGCTGGACCTGGAAGGTATTTTGCTGAGTGCAGTATGTCAGAGAGAGAAAGACAGATGAAATGTAATTCTGCTTGTATTTGGAATCTAAAGAACAAAATAAACAAACAAATAAAATATAAACAAATTCTCATAGATTCAGAGAATATTTTTATGGCTGCAAGATGGAAGAGGAGGTTAGGGAGTGGGTAAAAAGGGGAAGGGATTAAGAAGTCCAAATTTGTTGTTACAAAGTGGTCATGGGGATGTAGGGTATAGCATAAGGAATACAGTCAATAATATTGTAATAACTATGTATGGTGTCAGATAGGTACTATATTTGTTGGGGTGATAGGAGGAGGTTGGGAACAGCGTGGAAAAGGTGAAACCATTAAGGAATACAAATTGGTAATTACAAAATAGTCATGGCAATGTAAAATATAGGGAATATAATCAATAATATGGTCATGACTATGTATAGTGCCAGGCGGGTACTAAACTAGTCAGGGGGATCACTTCTTAAATTACATAAATGTCAATCCATTATTCTGTACATCTAAAATTAATACAAAATAATATTGAATGTCAAGAGTAATTGAAAAACTTTAAAAGAGGGGAAAAAAGTGAAGGGAAATAAGAGGTTCAAATTTCCAGATATAAAACAAATAAGTCATGGGGATTTAATGAAAAGCATAGGGAATACAGTCAATAGTATTTTGACATCATTGTATGGTTTCAAATGGTTGTTGAGCTTATCATGGTGATCACTTCCTTAGTGTTGAATAACTATGGCGTACATCTTTAACTAATATAATATTGTGTGTTGGTTATGTTTTAAGAAAAATCTTTTTTAAAAAGTAAAAAGACATCTCAACCTAAGGAGTTAATGTATATTTAGATAATATATAAAAATCAATAATACAATTCATGACAGTATGATTTTCCTTATACTTTTACATATATATTTGTACCTAGTTACAATCATTGAAATAGGGAAGGAAGGCATTTCATTGGATAATTTATTTGATTATACAGTCTTTACTTCTTTATGCATATTTTCAATCATCTTAAATATCTCCCACATCTGGATGGCAGTTTAGTTTCATTTTATACCCTTACATTTGATTAATTAGTTATAGGTGCCTAGAAGACAGTTCAGGGGAATAGGAAAGCAAAGAGTGCCATAACTGATTACCATTGTGAGCTATGGATAAGTGAAGAGGAAAGGACAGAACTATTGCAGTGTATCTGATAAAACTTTTTTTCTTCTTTTTTTTAATTAAGTTGATTGCGGTGACAATTGTTAGTAAAGTTACATAGATTGTATTTGTACAATTCTGTATTACATCATATATAAATCCCATTGTGTTTTCACCACCCAGAGTCAGTTGTCATTTCATCACCAAATATTTGATCCCCTTTGCCCTTGTCTATCACCCCTCTCCCCCCTACCCTCTGGTAACTACTAAACTATTGTCTGTATCTATGTGTTTTTGTTTCTCATTTGTTTGTCTTGTTCTTTTGTTGTTTGGTTTATATACCACATATCAGTGAAATCATTTGCTTCTCTGCTTTTTCTGTCTGACTTATTTTGTTTAGCATTATAATCTCAAGATCAATCCACGTTGTCACATATTCTCCTATTTCATCTTTTCTTACCGCCGAATAGTATTCCATTGTGTACATATACCACACTTCTTTATCCCTTCATCTATCTAAGGACATTTTGGTTGTTTCCATATCTTGGCCACCGTAAATAAAGCTGCAATGAACATTGGAGCACACGTGTCTTTATGGATAAATGTTTTCAGATTTTTGGGTAGATACCCAGGAGAGGGATTGCTGGGTCATATGGCAATTCTATTCATAATTTTTTGAGGAACTTTCACACTGCCTTCCATAGTGGCTGCACCAATCTGCATTCCCACCACCAGTGTATGAGGGTTCCTTTTTCTCCACAGCCTCTCCAACATTTGTTATTATTTGTCTTGTTGATGATAACCATTTTAACTGGGGTGAGGTGATATCTCATTGTGGTTTTATTTGCATTTCTCTGATGATTAGTGATGTTGAGCATTTTTTCATATGTCTATTTGCCATTTGTATGTCCTCTTTAGAGAAATGTCTCTTCAGGTCTTCTGCCCATTTTCCATTGGGTTGTTTGTTTTTTTGTTGTTGAGTTTCTTGAGTTCCTTGTATATTTTGGATATTAGCCCCTTATCGGAGGCACTGTTTGCAAAAATCTTCTCCCATTCAGATGGTTGCCTCTTTATTTTGTTGATAGTTTCTTTTGCTGTGCAGAAGCTTTTAAGTGTGATATAATCCCATTCCTTTATTTCAGCTTTTACTTCCCTTGCCTTTGGAGTCAAATTCACCAAACACTCTTTGAACACAAGGTCGTTAAGTTTAGTACCTATGTTTTCTTCTATGCAGTTTACTGTTTCAGGTCTTATGCTTAAATTTTTTTATCCATTTTGAATTAATTTTGGTACATGGTGACAGATAGCAGTCCAGTTTCATTCTTTTGCACGTGGCTTTCCACTTCTGCCAGCACCATTTATAGAAGAGGCTGTTCTTTCTCCATTGTGTTTTTGGCTTCTTTGTCAAAGATTATCTGTCCATATGTATGTGGTTTTATTTCTGGGTTCTCTATTCTATTCCATTGGTCTACAAGTCTGTTTTTTTGCCAATACCATGCTGTTTTGATTTTTGTTGCCCTGTAATACAAGCCAAAGTCAGGAAGTGTGATAACTTCAACTTTGTTCTTTTTTTTTTTTTAATTAAATTTATTGAGGTGACAATTGTTAGTAAAACTACATAGATTGTTCTTTTTTCTTAAGACTGCTTTGGCTATTCGGAGTCTTTTGTGGTTCCAAACAAATCTGATGATTTTTTGTTCTATTTCTTTCAAAAATGGGATTGGTATTTGGATGGCGATTGCATTAAATCTGTATATTGCTTTGGGTTATATGGCATTTTAACTATGTTGATTCTTCCAATCCATGAGCACGGAATGTCTTTCTATTTCTCTGTGTCTTCTTCAACTTCTTTCAAAAATGTCTTATAGTTTTCAGCATATAGGTCTTTCACATCCTTGGTTAAGTTTATTCCTAGGTATTTTATTCTTTTTGCTGCAATTGCAAAAGGAATTGTTTTTTGTATTTCTTTTTCTGAGATTTCATTGTAAGTATATAGGAAAGCAATGGACTTTTGTACGTTGATTTTGTAGCCAGCAACTTTACTGTATTCGTTGATTGTTTTTTAATAGCTTTTTGGTGGAGTCTTTAGGGTTTTCTATATATAGCATCATGTCATCTGCAAAGAGTGACAATTTAACTTCTTCATTCCCAATTTGGATGCCTTTTATTTCTTTCTCTTGCCTGAAAACTATGTTGAAAAACAGAGTTGATAGGGGACTGCCCTGTCGTGTTCCTGAACATAGAGCAAATGGTTTCAGTTTTTCACCGTTAATTATGAGATAGCTGAGGGTTTGTCACATGTGGCCTTTATCATATTAAGGTACTTTCCTGCTATACCCACTTTTTTAAGTGTTTTAATCATAAATGGGTGTTGCATCTTGTCAAATGCTTTTTCCGCATCAATTGATATAATCATATGATTTTTGTCATTTATTTTGTTTATGTGGTGTATCACATTGATGGATTTACAGATGTTGAACCATCCTTGTGCCCCGGGGATAAACCCCACTTGGTCGTGATGAATGATCTTTTTATTGCATTGTTGCATTCAATTTGCTAGAATTTTGTTTAGGATTTTTGGATCTGTATGTATCAGAGATATTGGTCTGTAGTTCTCTTTTTTGTGTTGTCCTTACCAGGTTTTGGTATCAGGGTAACGTTGGACGTATAAAATGAGTTAGGGAGTACTGTCCCTTCTTCAATTTTTTGGAAGAGTTTGAGCAGGATTGGTTTTAGATCCTCTTTGAAGCTTCGGTAGAATTCACTAGTGAAGCCATCTGGTTCCAGACTTTTGCTTTTGGGAAGGTTTTGGATGACTGATTCAATTTCGTTACTGGTGATCGGCCTGTTTAGATTTTCCAGTTCTTCATGGTTCAGCCTAGGAAGGCTATATGTTTCTAAGAACTTGTCCATTTCTTCTAGGTTATTGAATTTGGTGGCATGTAGTCCTTTGTAGTATTCTGGGATGATCCTTTCTATTTCTGGGGCATCAGTCATAACTTCCCCTTTCACATTTCTGATTTTGTTTCTTAGTGTCTTCTCTCTTTTTATGTTAGTGAGCCTAGCCAAGGGTTTGTCAATTTTGTCAATTTTTTCGAAGAACCATCTCTTTGTCATAGTAATTTTTTTCTATTGTCTTTTTGTTCTCTATTTCATTTAGTTCTACTCTGATTTTTATTGCTTCCCCTCTTCTGCTAACTTTGGGTTTCATTTTTTCTTCTTTTTCTAGTTCTTTAAGGTGTAATGTGAGGTTACTTATTTGGGATTTTTCTTGTTTCTTGAGACGGGCCGGTAATAATTCTTTATCTTTTTGTTGTTGTCTATTATTTCTGTGTGGTGGTATTCTATGATATTTCCCTCTGTTTCTTATTTTATTACATTATATATTTCAGTTCTGGGTTGTTGTATTTTTTTTTTTTTTTTTGAGTGGTCACCCTTAAGTTTATGTAAAAGAAAGTTTGATGTTTAGAGTATTGCGTTTTCTTTAGAATGCTTACTTTCTCCATTCCCATATTCCAGTTCAGGCTTTACTCTCCCCCTTTTTATGTTTTGGTTGCCACTAATTGTCCCTGTTGATGGTGGATGAATAGGTTCCTTTAGTATTTTTTATAGTGCAGGTCGTATGTTAGAAAATTCCCTCAGGTTCTGTATGTCTGGAAATGTCTTTATTCCTGCTTCATATCTAAAGGATATCTTTGGTGGGTATATTATTCTTGGCTCATAGTTTCTCTCTTTCAATAGTTTGAATATTTGTTTCCACTCCCTCCTGGCTTGTAGAGTTTCTGCTGAGAAATCTGATGATAATCTAATGGGATTTTCTTTGTAGGTTACCGTCTTCTTTTCCCTGGTGCCTTGAGGATTCTTTCTTTGTTGTTGATTTTAGACAGCTTCAATACAATGTGCCTTGGTGAAGGCCTGTTGGGGTTGAGGTAATTAGGTGTTCTATTTGCTTCTTGGACTCGAGGATCCAGTTTTTACCACAAGGTTGGGACGTTCTCATCAACTATTTGTTTGAATATACTCTCTGTTCCCTTCTCTCTTTCTTCTCCTTCTGGTATGCCCATTATTCTTATATTGCTCTTTCTGATGGAGTAGAAATTTCTTGTAGATTTCTTTCATTTCTTTTAAGTCTCAAGTCTCTTCCTTCTTCCATCTGTGTCATTTCCAGGTTTCTAGCTTCAATGTCACTGATTCTTTCCTCCATCTGGTCAACTCTACTACCTACGCTAGCTGTTTCTTAATTTCTTCGATTGAATTTTTAGTCTCCAGAAATTCTATTTGGTTCTCTTTTAAAATTTCAATCTCTTTGGTAAAATGTTCATGTTATTCTTTGATTGTGTTTCTGAGTTCATTAAACTGCCTTTCTGTGTTATCTTGCATCTCATTGAGTTTTTTCAGAACTGCAATCTTGAATTCTCTGTCATTTAAGTCACATGTTTCCATATCTTTAAGTTCCTTTTCTGGAGACTTTTCACTTTCTTTCTGAGCTGCCTTGTTGCCTTGATTATTCATGGCAATTAATGATTTATTGTTTCTCTTCCTAGACATCTACAGGAGTGGGTTCTGCAACAGGTTGATAGGAAGAGTTCATTCTTTTTTTTCCAGTAGGTGTTGGTAGAATGTTTTGTTTTCTCTCCCACTGCTGCCCTTTTTTCTCTCTCTCACTCTTTAGTGTTATGTTTTCTCTGCACTATTCCAGCTTCTCACACAATGGGGGGATTTCCTGGAAGGCAGACTTCTCCTCTGTTAACAGTTTGCCTGGGTCGTAGGGCACCACATCCCTGTGGGGATGTGTAAAGATTTGAAGTTCCAAAGCTGTTCCTTCCCCAGATTCAGAGCCCATGTGTTTCAGCAGTTCTGTTACTCCTGCAGGGATCTGCCCAGATAGGTGGGGGCAGGGGTGGGGTGAGTTGTGAGAATTGGCCTAGAGCAACGGAGGCGACCACTCCTACAACCAGTCCTGCTTCCACAGCTCCCACCCCTTTGCAGGAATTAGTTGGGCTGCGAATCTGTGACTGTGTACCACAGTTCTCAGAACTGCAAATATTCTGTTCTTATGATCTGACACTGCTACTGTTCTGCTTCTAGCACTGGCAGGTGGGGGAGGGGTGAGCTCTGGGACCGTAGGGAGGGAGCAGCTAGTCTCAGTGCCTAAGGCTTCCATTCTCTGTAGCAGTGAAGATTTAAATCACTGTTTTCAGCCTTCTTCCCTCCGTATTTTCTCTGAGGTCTCTGCTGTGAACCTTGAGTTCAGCCGTGTCATATGCTGTCCCCTCAGCCTAGTGGGCCATAATCGGAGCCCTAGCAGTCTGTGTTCTTCACTCTCCTGCAGCTGCGGTAGTTCCAGGATTCAGTGAGCTCGGACACTTAGCTATGTCTACATCTTTCGCCCGCTTGGCTCTGTCTCCGCGCTTTCCTTTCCCTCCTGCCCTGCTCGCACAATTTGCCCATCTTTAGGTGAATTCAGTGGTGAGACTCTTGCCTGTCTGCTGTGCAGGGAGTACTTTGCAGAGTTATAGTTTTTCAATATGTTGTAAATTCTAAGGGAGATTTCCAGAAGCTCACTTCACACCGCCATTTTGATGACATCCACTACTCAAAACTTTTCTATATAATGATGTAGTTTTCTTTTTCTACTGTGTCCATCAGTGGTTTTTAAGTTGTTTCTAGCCTTATAGGTTTTCTCATGTGAATCACTGAAAATGGAAAATGAACTGTGTGAATACTTTCTCAGTTCTGTCAAGAATGGTATACGAGTAAAGCCAGGGGAAGTCATTGATGGAATAACTGAAATGAGCTGATTTGGATTTTAAAAGATGACTGCAGCATGAGGATCACGGTGGGCAAGAGTAAAAATGAAAGGTGGCCATTGCAATATTTTTGGCCAATGATGACTGAAACCTGGACAGAAGAAGGCATAGAATGGACAACTGTGATGTATATTTGAAAAAGAAGAATTGACAAGACTTCCTGAGGAATTGTGTAGGGGTAAAGTGCAGAAAATGATGAGGGAAAAGAGTAACTCTTGGGTTTCTGACTTGAGAGAATGAGTGGACGATAATACCATTTAATGTGCAAAAATTGGGCAAAAGGGGGCTTAGTGGGGAAACTGAGAGTTCTATTTAGATGATTTAAACTTGATATGCATATTCACATCTACGTAGATACATCAGGGAGGCAGTCAAACACATGACCTAGAATATTCTAAGTCTGAAATACAAATTTGTGAGTCATCACCATAGAGATGGCACTTAAAGCTGTAGAACTGGATAGGTCACCTAGGGAGGAAATATGTAGACAGAGGAAAGAAATGGGCTTAGAATTTAGCCCAGAAGACACCTAATTTTAGATTTCTTTGAAGTAAATACTTGCAAAGAAAATAGGGAGTAAGGAACTGGTAACTTGAGAAATGTATCAGGAAGATACATTATTATGTAATCCAAGCAAAGAGTGTTAAAAATCAGGGGGAAGTTTCAGCCATAGAGAATGGTGCTAAGTGGCAAACAGAGTAGATGACAAAAGAGTGCTCACTGGGTCTGGCAGCATGGGAGATGTTCATGATACTGAAAAGGGCACTGTCTGTGGAGTATTGTGAGATGTAAATAATTGAGTAAAGATAGAGTATCAATAGTTCAAAATGATGTGGATAATAGCAACATGAGCAAACTATTTGGGAAGGTGGAGATGAGATGGGATCCAAAAGATTTGTTGAGAATTTGGCATTTCATTGAAAGGCAGGAGAGTTCCCCTCACCCCATATAGAGCAAATTCTCTTTGCTCAATAATGCAGGACACCTCAGTTGAGCTGAGAGAACAATGTTAATACTTGTGATGAGAATAGAGAGTTTCTTTGATAAAGTGTATTTTCATTTGGATGCCCATGAAGAGAGGAAAATTGTCTAAAAATCCTGCCATGCCCACTTGCACTGCCAGAGATCCATAGGTTGACTGGGCAGAACAAAAGGTATGTTAAGTGTCATTCTCTGGATTTACTGATTGGCAGTATTTAACATTTTAAAATAAAAATAATAAAGATTTAGAAGTATTTCTAAAGTAAAATATTTCTTACTTTCAATTATCACGTTTAGAAACTGGAATCTAGAAAGTGTTTGTTTCTTTAGTGGGCTATAAAGAAAGAGCTAATCACTTCTATTTAAAAATTGAGTATTATTTGACCTAAGTTCTTTTTCTAAGCCCTCTGGAAAAGTTACACAGGTCTTTTAAGAAATATGTAGTTGTTGTTGTTGTTTTTGTTTTTGTTTTCCCCAAAAGAACTGAAATTCTGCCAGAATGGTTGGAAGTGATCTTAAACACTTTAATGCAAATTAATTTTTATAGCATCTCTAGAGTTTGAGGAAACGGGTCCTGAGGAAAAAGAAGTGTAAAGGAAAAGAAAATTACTATTCTCTGACTACATGGAAATAAATTGTTATTAGACTATTGTGTGGTTTTACATACTCCTGGGGCAGGGCTCCAACTCCTGCCTACATGAACGTGTGAGGAGTTGACAGTTATTCTATCTTAACTTAAACCAATCTATGTGGAGAAGGAAAACTTGTGGAACCAAAACAGTGATTTATCTTCTGTGCAGTCAGAGAACCCCAATGAGCAAAGCGAAAAAACTATGTGCCATCATATGATCCAGAATTAGAGTTGAGAGCAAATATGACTGAAGAAGAGATAAAGACTTTGAGGGTTTGTGACACTTTGCTCAAAAGCATAATTGGAAAAACAAGAATAGATTATTCAATAATAAATTATTGAAATTTGGTGTAGATGTACCACATTTTACCTTTCCCTGAAATCTAATATTATGTAGATATGTAAAATAACATTATAAGTAGTTAATTGTCAACCCGGGTCATTTAAATAATAATTTTAAAATTTTTACAGAAAATACATTATGTTAAAACCACAATTAGCTGAACTGTTTTCTCTGTTCTTTTTGTACTTTATGAGAAATTTAACTATATTATGACACAAACATTTATTAATACCATCTACCACCCCTCTGATGTTACCTACTGACATTTGAGGACTAGTAAATAGAACAAAATGCCCTTGAAAATCTAAAAGATGTGATGTGTTTCACATGAAACTTTCTGGATAAGTGATTCTATTTGGGCCTAGAATGTAGTAGGTATAGGCTTGGATTAAAACTTTCTAAATCCTGTTATTTACTGTTATAAGCTTACAGTTCTCAAATTCTTATAAATAATATCTTAAGAGAGCAGTAAAAGCAGGTTTTCTCAGTTTTTATAAATCAAGCCTCATGCCCTAACTTCCACAACATAATTGTAATAACTTCGAAAAAGTATCATATATGTATAAGATCTGATGCCAATGCTACTACCAATGAATATATACTACAATACATAATATTCTAAATTTATGTCTGGCATCCGCTGTGACTGAAACCACTAACACATTTTTTCAAAATACTTAATGGAGGGGCTTCATGCTTATATATCTATACAAATAACTTGAAATAAAACTAAACACAGATTTTCAATTTAACTCTCTTTTTGTAATGTCTAATATGAAGGACCTGCCTTCAAGGAGATGACAATTTTCTGATATGCAGTACGGTCCTAGTAGTGTCTTTCCTCTGTTAAGATTTAAGGACCAAGGACAGTTACAGCACTCCTGAATCATTACAAATAAGCTTTATAGTTTTTGCTAAAATGTATGAATCATATTGCCAATAATATCAGAAATTTAATTAAAGAATAATAGTCACTTCTTGGAAAGAATAATCTTACATTTTCTATATTCTCCAGAAAACAAAACCAAAAACCTAAATGAAATCTTTGAAATGTTTTTCAGAATTTCTTCCATGTTTCAGGAGAGAATTAGACATGGTGTTATATACACTGTATTCAGCCTCTTGGTACACTGAGAAAATGAAGTGTGGCATGAGGAAAAAAATGGGGGAGAACTGGAAACTGCAACAATTACTTTTAAAAGGCTGGAGATTGAGGCTTACCTTCGGAGGGCATCCAAACCTTGGTCTGTTTTGGGTAATGTACAAGGAACTCGGGGGAGAAGGGAGAGGTGAGCCCAATCTTGGGAGGCAAAGCAGGATGTGGCTCCAAAGATATGTTTGCCTATAATGCTCAGTGTCAGAGAACTATTTTGGTTGGGGTGGAAGTTGAGGAGGAAGGTGGGCAAGGAGCCAAATTGAGTCGTTCTCTGTGAATTTTATTGCATTGTAAGCTAAGAAATATGAGAATTGAGGATGTATTCCTGGAAAATTACTTTCAGGAGATCTGTGAATATGCAGATCTGAGCCATGCTACAAGGCTGCCTTGGTTTTGGAGACTCAGGGGTGGAGAGGTTGAGGATACACAAATGATCTAGCAGAGAGAGAGCATACAGGCAGACTGGTCTCCTCACTGAAGGAGATAGGTAGTGTTGAATCTCCATTCTATCTAATCTATATGAGCTCCAGTTTACTTCTTTTGCACAGTGAGAATAATGTTATCTACTTTATGGATTGCTATGAGGATAGATGCTGCGTCCTTTGGGCATAGTAGATGTTCAGTCAAGAACTGCTATTAGTGTTAGACAAGGTGTATCCTGATGTTTGAAGAGTTTAGGAAGTGATTATCTCCATAAGCCTCAGTTTTCTAGAACAGAGCTATTGAAATGTCCTCTGAGCTTTGAATTTAAGAGGACTCTCATTTAATTTAGGGAGGGAAGGATAATTGCAAATGACTCATTGCAAAGAAGGAATTTATGGAAGACTAAAACTTCTACCCTTTGGAGAAAGCAGTAATTTTCCATCAATATGCTAGATTTGAACAATCTTGATCAAAACATTAGCGTCAAAGTGCAGTGAATACCCTAGGGAAACTAAACAAGTTTTTGCACAACCACACTAAACACTTGATAAGTAAACCTAATTTTCTCAATTAAATGAATCTTCCATGGTCTTATAGTCCCATTTGCAACTAGTATTTTTGATTCACACAAATGTGAAAATATGGCTTGGAACCAAGAACCCAGAAGAAAATGTAAGTTCTTTAAAATTAAAGTGATAATCAAAGGTCTTTTTAAAATGCTCCCTGGCCTTCTTGGTGAATTAATTGTAGAATAAAAAAAAAATAGCAGTAAAATTTGAAATTTGATTGTTACTACATTGTTTGCATATATGATGCTTGCCTTTGTACACAGGCATTCTTCTATGTATAAAATAAAAATTATATCAGGTCTTATGTCTTTTGTCACCCTGCTCACTTTGAGACTTTGAGTTTATTGAAGAGTCAATGCAGGAAGACCTGATATACTGTATTTTACTAGTAATATTTATAAAATGACTATTTAAACTTAATATAAGTTATTTTCTGCCATAAAAAATAAATATATTACAGAATATCATTCCTAGATTGAAAAATCTGATCATATTCTCGGTTTAGAAAATGGTTAAATACTAGCTTTTAAATGTTTTGATTTTGGAAAGTTGCCAAATGGGTTTTACCAAACACATTTTTCTGTCATTTCACAATCCATATGTGTGTTTTAATAAATGTATAATCCGTATGTTCTGATTCATTTAAACTTAACTTGACAAAATCTATTTTAAGAATAATATGATTTTCAAGAAGACTTTAGAGTTGTCCTAAGAAGCCACATTTTTAATTCTAAAAAGAGTCATAGTTGATGATGAATAAATGGAACTGATCTATAAATTTGGAATACAAATCTAAATCTGAGATGTACATTTTAAATGACTTCTAACAGCTTTACTAGCTCATGCTTAGTGAGATAAATAAGAAGATTCCACTTTAAATTATCATTGTACTGTGTAAAATGGAAAGTAAAAAGAAACATGTTGTATCTTTCCACTTCTATGAAATGTACTGTTGTCATGCAGCAGCCTACCCGTCTGTCCCCTCGTACCTACCCCTAATGAAAGGAGAGTCTGTGAGACGGATCCTTTCAGGGACTTTGCTTCACCTTTGTGCTTACACCTTATATCTCCCTGTTTGGTCCCAAAAGGTGGCTGGTTAGTCAATGACAGGTAAGATTCCCTATGGGGGGGACAACCCAAGCCAGATAGAGCCATGTGGAGACCATCTGGGGAACTCACCGGGTTAATAGAGGTGGGCACAGCCCCCCACCTTCCCCCGGCTAAGGAGAGCCTCTGCCTCTGTGGCTGCTTTCCTTCCCACAACCTGCAGGAGAAGTGACTCAATCATGTGCTCTCCATCTATTCATATGCATAAAGGTTTTGTCCCCTGGGGAAGTACAGACATCCTGAGACTTACAGTTCCACTGCCTGCAGGCAAGGGTGATTGGTTTGAATCAGTTTCCTATTATAATGTATGGGATTCACAGATCTTGAGATTGACAAGCTTTACTTCCTCACCTAACTAATAAAAGCTATGCGTTGGCCCTATTCGGGGCACTCAGCCCTTGAGGCTGGAGCCCCTTAGCCCCGCTTGCACTCTATTCTTGGCTACTGTATTTCTTAACCCTGCACCCCCCTCCTCACTCCCCACAACTTTTGTTGTGCAGGACGCGACAATGTACCAAGAAGAAAGATAGCAATAATAAAAAGACAGAAAGAAATTTTAAACTTTTGCATCTTTTACATGGCATACTTGACCTCTAAAGTACCTCCCACAATAATTACAACAAACATATTTTAAAAACAAAATGAACTGAAAATAGAGCTTGAGGTAGGCAATGGATAGTAATGAAAAAGCAATGTGCTCATAGAGAAAAATTCAGATACAAGATAGAATCATTAATTATCTGGGCTCTACAATGAAGGGGAGCTGAACCTGAGATAAAGAAGGACCACCTAAGATAGTCCTGGGTTGGTAGCAGCCCTTAGATCACAAGTGCAGAGAACACAAAATTTAACTAGATGAAAAGCATACCCTAGTTAGGCCCTCAGAAAGCTTACGGAATTATGTGATATAAGATTCAACATACCTATAAGATAAAACACACCTAAAGTTATATGAAATATGTGTTCACAACTAAAAAGAAGCAACAGTATAAACAAAAAACAATGACAAAAAAAGCAAGCTACCATAAGTGAAAGTCAACAAAAATAATACATAGCAAATTAGGTTCTCAAGCACTTCAGATATTGAAAATGTCAGATATAGTATAACTAGATGTAGAGACTATACTTTGAAAATAAGCAATTAACAGACAGTCTTAAAAATAACCTAGTTTATTTGGAAAAAAACACACAAATAGAACTGTTAGAAATAAAACAATAAAACCAATGAAATGTAAAAAAAGTACAAAGGATGTATAAAACAGTCAAATATAGTCAAGAAAGATATTAATAGAATGTTGCATAGAGATACAAGGAGATGAAAAAATAAAATAAAATTTAAAGAACATGGAGAAAAGAGAAACCAATAATTTGTGTCAAAATGAGAACAATTTTTAAAAATGGAGAAGCAATTGCCAAAGAAATAATAGCGATAATTTTCTAGAATTATAGGAGACATGAACCCAGAGAAGACAAAATGTCCAACAAGAAGGAAAGATTAAAAAAAAAAAAAAAAGATTATCATGTTGTAGTAAAGCTTCAGAACATCAAACACAAAGGGAGATCTTAAAGCATCCAAAAAGAAATTACTTATAAAGGAAAACCATAAACAACTTCTCGAAAGCAACAATGGAAAGCCAAGAAAAAAGAATGATATTTTTAAGGTATGGAGAGAGAATAACTGTCAATTAGAATGTTGTACCAAACATAACTAATTTTTAATGATGCAGGAAAATAAAAACATTTCCAAGAAAAGAAAGAAAATACGAAGCTTACCCTCAGAAGAACTTGAATAAAGAAACTTCCTTAACATATATTTCACAGAAGAAAAAAAAATGTGGAGGTGACCAAATAAATTAGACAATGCAATCTATACATAATCTCCCTAAATAATAATAAATCTAAACATACAATCTGTGTAAAAATTAAAATAAAAAGTAAGAATTAAAGTACTTGAACATATTAGCCTGTTTATATTCAATATTTTCTTGGAGGTCTGTAGTGGCTTGAACTATGTCTCCCTCAAATAAGTATCCAAATACTAACCCCTAGAATGTGGCCTTATTTGGAAATAGAATCTTCACAGATGCTAAACGTGAGAACATCCTGTATTGATGATGGACCATAGATCCAATGACTGGAGGCCTTATAACAAAAGGAGAAAGATCAGAGACAGAAACACAGAGGCGAAGTTCATGTGAGACAAAAGAAGAGATTAGAGTTATACAGTAATAAACCAAGGAATGACAAGGATTTCCAACAGTCCTCAGAAGCTGAGAGAAATGCATGGAACAGATACTACCTCAGAGCCTCCAGAAGGAACCAATCCTGCTAACACCTTCATTTCAACTTTTTTTTCAATTAAAGTTGACATTTAACATTACATTAATTTCAGTTGTACAAAATAATGGTTAGACATGTCTATAACTTATGAAGTGATCCTCCTGATAAGACTAGTACTCACCTGACACCATACACAGTTAATAAAATATTATTGACTATATTCCTTAGGCTGTACTTTACATCCCAATGGCTATTTTGTAACTGCCAATTTGTACTGCTTAATCACTTCAGATTTTTCACCCAGTCCCCCATTCCCCTTTCTACCTGGCAACTATCAGTTTGTTCACTCTATCTATGAGTTGCTTTCTGTTTTGTTTTTTTACATTCCATATATAAGTGAGATCATATGGTATTTGTCTTTCTCTGTCTGACTTATTTCACTTAGCATAATATCCTGTAGGTCCATCCACGTTGTTGCAAATAGTAAGATTTCATCCTTTTTCATGGCAGAGTAATCCTCCATTGTATAAATGTACCACAATTTCATTATCCAATCATCTATTGATGGCCATCTTGATTGTTTCCATATCTTGGCTATTGTGAATAGTGCTGCAGTAAACATAGGAGTGCATATATTTTTTGAATTAGTGTTTTGGATTTCTTTGGATAAATGCACAGGAATGGAATTGCTGGGTCATACAGTAATTCTATTTTTCATTTTCTGAGGAACCTCCATACTGTTTTCCATAGTGGCTGAACAAATTTGCAATCCCACCAAAAGTGCACAGAATTTCCCTTTTCTCCACATCCTCTGTAACACTTGCTGTTTGTTGATTTATTGATGGTAGCCATTCTGACAGGAGTGAAGTGATATCTCATTGTGGTTTTAATCTGCATTTCCCTGATTATTAGAGATGTTCAGCATCTTTTCATATGTCTATTGGCTATCTGTATGTTCTCTTTGGAGAAATATCTACTCAGGTCCTCTGCCCACTTTTTAATTAGATTTTTTTTTTTTGATGTTAAGATGTATGAGTTCTTTATATATTTTGGATTTTATCCCCTTATTAAATGTATCATAGGCAAATGTCTTCTCCCATTCAGTAGGTTCAGAGGATCAAACCAGCAATTTTGAAGACAAGGTAGCAGAAAATATCTAATCAGAGCAACAAAAGGAAAAAAAGAATTTTAAAAAATGAGAATAGCTTAAGAGACCACTGGGACAGCATCAAGCATAACAATATTTGCATCATAGGGTACCAGAAACAGAAGGAGAAAGCAAAGGATTGAGATCCTACCGTGTTTCCTCGAAAATAAGACCTCACCAGAAAATAAGCCCTAGGATGATTTTTCAGGATGACATCCCCTGAACAGAAGCCTTAATGCATCTTTTGGAGCAAAAATTAATATAAGACCCAGTCTTATTTTGGGGGAAACACGGTATTTGAAGAAATAATGACTGAAAACTTTCTAATCTGGCAAAGGAAATAGACATACAAGCCCACGAAGCACAGAGAGTCCCAAACAAGATGAATCAAACAGCCCCACACCAAGACACATTATAATTAAAATGACAAAGGTTAAAGACAAAGAGAGAATTCTAAAAGCAGCAAGAAAAAGGCAATTAGTAACTTATAAAGAAGCTCCCATATGACTGACAGCTGATTTCTCAACAGAATCTTTGCAGGTCAGAAGGAATTGGCAGGAAATATTCAAAGTGATGAAAAAAGTAAGGCTCTACAATCATGACTACTGTTCCCAGCTGGGGTATCATTTAAAATTGAAGTACAGATAAAGAGCTTCCCAGACAAGAAAAAGCTAATAGAGTCCATCACTACCAAAAAAGTATTACAAGGAATGTTAGAAGGATTTCTTTAAGAGGGAAAAAAAAAGATAAAATATATGAATAATGGAATGGCAATAACTACATGTCTATCAACAATTACTTTCCATGTAAATGGATTAAATGCTACAATAAAAAATATAAAGTGGCTGAATGGATAAGAAACAAAATCCTTACATATGCTGCCTACAAGAGAGTCACTTCAGATTGAAAGACACACACAGACTGAAAATGGAAATGGAAAAAAAAAAGTTGGGGTAGCAATACTAATAACCAGAAAATAAGCCTTAAAATATAGACTATTAAAAGAGACAAAAAAGGACCCAGTAATCCCACTTCGGGGTACTTATCCAAAGAAACCCAAAATGCTACTTCGAGGGGACATGTTCATTCATATGTTCATTGCAGCATTTTTTTTACAGTGGCCTCGATATGGTGGCATTGATGAATGACTGGAAAAATTAAATATTGCTCAGTCATGGAAGGAAATGAGTTTTTGCCATCTGCAGCAACATGGATGGACCTGAAGGGTACTACAGTGAGTGGAGTGTCAGACAGAGAAAGACAGATTCAATATGATTTCACTTTTATGTGGAATCAAAAGAACAAAACAAAACAGAAACACACTCATAGATACAGAGAACATTTTGATTGTTTGCCAGAAGGGAGGGGATTTGGGGGTGGGTGAAAAATGGGAAGGGATTAAGGAGTCCCAATTGGTTTTTACAAAGTAGTCATGGGGATGTAGGGTATATAGCACAAGGAATACAGCAAATAACATTGTAATAACTATGTATCTTTTCAGATAGTACTAGATTTATCAGGGTGATAGATGGAAGGGGGTTTGGAGGACAAGGTGAAAAAGATGAAGGTATTAAGACAGAAATTGGTAGTTACAAAGTAATCATGGATGTAAAGTGTAGGGAATATAGTCAATAATATGGTAATACCTATGTATAGTGTCAAGTGAGTAATAGACTAGTCAGAGGGAGAATGTCTTAAATTATATAAATGTAAAACTCCTATGCTATACACTTGAAATTAATATAAAATAATATTGAATGTTAACCATAATTGAAAAAAAATTTAAATGGGGGAAAAGTTAAGGGAAATAAGAGGTTCAAATTTTCAGATATAAAACAAATAAGACATGGAGATGTAACATACAGCACAATATGATTGTTGTCAGATGGTTGCTGGACTTATGGTGATCACTTCTTTAGGTATAAATGTTGAACAACTATGGTGTACACCTGAAACTGATATAACATTGTGGGTTAGCTATATATTTTAATAAAAAATCTTTAAAAAAGAAAATGGTGGGGGTAGGCATGATTCACTTACTCACGGTGACTAGGGAAATGCTTTTCACCAAAGATCATCAGCTGGCAATGTATGAGACAGTCCTACATTGCAAAGTCCCACATAACACTGTCCAAAATGCCAAGAGCTTCCTGACTGAAATACATTGAGCACTTCTCTTGTAATATATTGTCCAGTAATTAAGATAGTGTAAAAACCTTACACATGTGGAAACTAGATGTATTAAATAAATGACATTGCAAATAATTTAGTTAAGGATTGCCTATGCAATACATGGTACTAGGAAAATTCAGTATCCGTATAGAATAAAATGTCCTTTGATCCCTACTTCACATCACATTTTAAGTCAAATCCTTTAAACCATTAGAAGAAAATTTATGAACATAGTGTATATCTTGGGAGTGGAAAAAAGTTTATTGAGGAAGACCTCAAAGTACTAAGCATAAAATAGAAAAATAGATGACTACATTAAAACTAAACACTCTACTTATCAAAAGAGACCATAATGAAAATGGAAAAGAAAAAAAAATAGAATCACAAAATAGGATTAAGTTATTTGCCAAATAACCAACAAACTATCAGTATCTATAGCATATAATGTTATCTGAATCAAGGCAATAAGATAAACAGCCTAAAAGAAAATGGACAAACATACACATAAGAAGTATTTTACAGAAGATATATATAAGACAAGCATGTCAAATAAATTATCAGTCTTATCTTTAATCAATAAATGCAAACTAACAACCAAATGAAATTTCATACTAAAAGTGCAAAAATTAAATCTGATAATGTCAAGCATTCATTGGCAAAGATGTAGAACAAAAGAAAACAATAACTACCCCTATTGGGGATGTATATTGGGACAATTACTGGAAAAGAAACTTGGCATCATGTTCAGATTTGTCACTCAAGACATTCATAACATACACATATAAAACTAAAAGTCTTGTAAATACTTTTAATCGATTTTATTCAACTATTTTAGTTAAAAATCTCATGAAATTTATTTCATAATCCAATAACAACTTTAACCCATGGTTTGAAAAACATTGTTCTAGAGAAACTCATACGCTAGCCTGGAAACAAGATAATTCAAATTTTTCATAATGACATTGTTTATAATAACAAAAGGAAAAGAAAATGATTGAGACATCCATCAGCATAAAAACAGATAATTAAATTGTGATATATTCAAAGAAATATCATTTAACAATTAAAATGGGTGAACTTTTGCAAACATCAATGAATCTTAGACATATTAGTTTGAAAGAAAAGCAAGACATAGCTTCATATTTAGATCATTTTTATAAAGGTAAAACAGTAAAATTAAATTATCTAAATTTTACATTATATCCATATATAGTGAAACTTTTAAAAAGAAAAGACAAGAATGTAATAATAAATCCAAAATTTGGAGTAATGGTCACCCATGGGGGTTAAGCAATGGGCTTAGAAAAGAATATGCAGATGGCTGCAACGGAGACAGTTCTTAAGTCCGGTAGTAGAGTTTACGTCTATTTTATTATTTTAGTTCTTCACAATTTACCCAAATATGTTATGTATATATCAAATATTATGCAATATGATATTTAAAAAAAGAGTTGAAAAGTAATCCTTTAATAGTTCAAGGTTTGAAACCTGAGATTTTATTGAAGTAGATTGCTAATACACATTTCTTAATTTTCATGAAATGAGTAATAGATGGCAGGGGAGAGGCATACAAGAACTTTCTGGCAGGTTTATTGGATTCTGAATGAATTACAGAGAGAGAGGGTTTGTCTCTTGAGACACATTAGTGTGGGTTTGACAGTCATATGTCTTCTGTGGTTTAGGAATGGTCTTGTCTAAGGCAAGGATTGATGTTCAAGAGATGGGTAAAATGACCTCTTTGATCTTCCTCAGCATATGGTCCTTAGTCTTTTAGTCTTATCCTCTCCTCTGGGCCTTGGCAACAGCATGGCCTCATACCCTGGCTGTGTCTACATTAAACAGTCTGCCAGGGGATGTAGACATTCAGTATCTGTTGAACAAAACACTCATCAGAGGAGGCAGATAAATCTAACAAGCTAAACTATCAACCCTGGATTTTGAACTTTTCACCTTCCTCAAGGAATGTTAGTGTCCATAGGGACTAAAGGGAATGCCTGTAAACTATCCATGCTATGCATTATTATATTAAAGAGTCTGTGAAATGTATTTAACAAAAGCAATTTAAGAAAAGTATGTATCTCACCATATATATATATATATATATATATATATATATATATATATACATACATACATATATATACATATATATACATATATACATATATATATACACATATAATTAAATGTATAGACATGTATTTATACATACACACAAAGGTATACATGAAAAAGCAATTTCTAAAGAAAATCCTGAAATTAATAGCCATAGCCATGGTTTTAGAGACTAAACAAAGTGATAACATTCATATTGCTGATCTTTTCGTCAGCAATATCTCACCTCAGCAATATCTTGATCAAGAAAACCAACAACTCAGCACCCCCAATTCCCAGGGATGCTTCAGATGCAACCCAGCTTTATTTCACTCCAGCCACAGGAGGTAACTTCAGAACCTGAAACCAGCCAAGTGCTTCTCAGATCACAACAGGAGTGTATGCTATGCCACTACACTTGACAATAAGCTTATACTTCAACATAATTCGAGTTTCAGGTGCACAAGTATCTACATACTGAACTGTGTAGTCTCAGCAAACCATTTAATAATCTTCCTCCTTACTCCCTCCTCCATGGTAATACACATTAATTTGCAGCTTTGCTTATCATAGGGTATTTTCATTTTGTGATTTAGAATAATTTAACTAAGTTATTTTCCTTTGATTTCTTCTATTTGGTGAATTTTTAGAGGTATTTGAATAGCTGCTCACAAACAGAATATAAAACAAGTTTGTTTTTTAAGGAGAGGAAATTCTAGCACCCTAGAAAACATATAATTTATTATTTGGAATAGAGGAAGGAGGATGTGCTCAAGGAGAACTTTTTTTCTACTCCAATAGAAGATTTTTAGAAATAATATATTTATGCGTTATTTGTGTCCCTTAGAATGAATAAATAAAAACGGAGTAAAAGTAAATCATTGGAATTAAATGAGACATGAGCAGGGTGTGATGAAACACACATGACCACAATTTTTGGTTTTCAAGGCAAATATCTGAGTTCAATTTGCCACTGGAGTCTTACAGTAAACACCATACTTTCCCCAGCTACCCCCATCCTCAAAGCAGCAGCCAGCTGCAAGACAGATTCCCACCCAGACTGAGTGCAGGTGAAACATCAATACAGCAAGAGCCCAGTCAAAAAGGGGCATGTGGAGTTTGGAGAATTTTAGAAAATTTTATTGCAGGAACACATGTGTTAGTGCAGCAGATGGAAGCAATTATGGCAGGATAACTTTGCCGTATCCTGAAAACCAAATTCCAATAGTGTGAGCTAAGGCTAATGACTATCCTTGAGGACAAGTAAAATCAGACCACAGTGAATTTTGAAGATTGACTTCATATTGCAGCAGGTCATGATCCACACTGCTAAAAAGTCATCAAAATTTTAATATCATCTCTACCTCATTTCTTATTGGAAAGGGATGTAATCTCAGACTCACTCATCTAAAATTAATGTTTCCCTGTAGTTTCTGTTGAAAACCTCATCGGACACTAGCATTTTACAGTCTGACTTATATGAACTACAATTATGATTGCTAATGAATAGCATAATTATTGCAGACAGGAGAAATTTGCTTTGTTTGGATATTTCTATGTATGTAGTCCTTGCTGAAATGTTCTTCTTCTCTTTGAAGGAGATAGGAAGATACCTGATATTTCCCTTATTAAATAGCATCATAGGAGTTAAGATAAAGAAACTAAATAAAGCAGAATGGTGTTGACTGCCAAATCTGTGACCTGTAAAACAGTCAGAAGGATTAGAAATAAATCCAGCCCCATGAACTCTCTTGTCTAAGGGTTTATCCTATAGACTTGGGCACTAAAGTAATTTTTCTCCTTCTTTGGTGTTGTCGTATGATTGTCTCTCCTTACTGGTGACACAAAAATCTGGCTGGTCATGATTAGGATGTATAGATGTTTGTTTTACAGTAATATAGTATTGTCAGAGGAGTACAACTCCTATACTCTCATGGAAACACCAGCTGAAGGATTTACTGAAAAAGGAGCAGAAGGACTAGAAAGGTGTAATGCAGAGTTTTCTGCTCCTGCTCCCCTCACATGAATGCAGGATATGGTAAGGCCAAAAAGGAACAACAACAGAGCCATGGATAGGGGGTTCATACCACTATATTCTTGCTGGCGATCCTACAGGATGTAGGATACACACAATCCATAATCCGCACTTGCTCACCGCACTTGCTAATGTAGAGATGGCAGTTATATACAGAAAAATAGTGGCTATTGACTGACTGGTTACAGCTGATGGCCAACTGGTTACAGGTGATGGCCAACTGGTTACAGCTGATGGCCATCTATCAACTGAGCCAGCACCTTTACATGCAAGGTCGAGAGCCTGGAAACTACTCTCCTGGCCCTGTCCCTACACTACATCCCTCCAGGCTCTCACCTCACAATCTACATGACAAATGTCTTCCATGAGGGGCAGGTGAATGCAGGATATGGTGAGGCTGAAAAGGAACACCAATGGAGCCACGTGTAGGGGGTTCATGCCACTATATTCTCGATGGTGGCTGATCGAGACACAAGAAGAAAACATCCACCAATACCCCAACAAGGGGTCTTCCTGCACCACAGTCTCCCTGGTGGCTGGTGGAGACACAGGAAGTAGTAATCCACGCTTGCTAACTGCAATCCACACTTACTAGCATAGCCACAGCAGTTATATACAAACCAATAGTGGCTCATGGCCAACTGGTTATAGCTGATGGCCATCTAATAACCAAGCCAGCATCTTTCCATGTGAGGCTGAGAGCCTGGAAACTGCTCTCTGCAATTCTGTCCCTATAGGCCCTATGAGAGGAATCTAGAGGTGGATGCAATATCCTAGGCTTTCTGGACACAGCCAGAGTTTTCCGGGCATAACCAGGCCTCAGGGTATAGCCAGTCTTTCTGGGCACAGCCAGGATTTTTCAGGGTACTGTACTGGGACAATAGTGACTCACAGCCAAAGTGCTTACATATTCTTGATGGCAGCTGGTCGAGACACAAAAAATAAACTCTGCCAGTACCCCAACAAGGGGTCTTCCTGCACCACAGTCTCGCTGTCAGCCAGGCGAGACACATGAAGCAAACATCCACCAGTTCCACCACATGGTGGTACGTTCCCAAGCAAACAGTCAAGAGGTCCATCAAATCAGGGATGGAAGGAACTGCAGCATGCACAGATTGCATTATCTTATTCAATTTCCTATAGTCCACAGTCATTCACCAAGGCTGTGCCTTGGCCTTACACTGTGTGCCGTCTCCATAAGATGAGGGCTCCGAGTCCTCCCAAAACTGGGGGTGAGGAATGACCTCAACCTCACCCTATTCCTTCACCAAGGACTCAGCAAGCATTTCCTCCTGGGACTGCAAGGGGCTGCCTCAGCAAGCACTTCCCAGCCCACACAGCTGGCAATGACCTTCGCTTTCTCTGGCCTGTGCTGGTCAGAGAACTGCCCTTGTCTACCCATGCCTCCATGGGGGTCCAGCTCTCCAGCAGCTGCACGGCTTTTTCTATGCTGGTTGGAGAACCATCCACATCTTACAACCCCTCCATGGGGGTCCAGCTCATGAGAACAGTGACCACCGGGTACCACATGCTTTGTGGGGGCCACATGTCCTCCTGCCCAGGGGCAGACAACTCCATTACTTGACCAGGAGAACCCTGCTTGCTATGCCAAGTGTAATGCAGGGCTTTCTGTTCCTTCTCCCGGCAGGTGAATGCAGCATATGGTGAGACTGAAAAGGAACAACAACGGAGCCATAGATAGGGGGTTCATACCACTGTACTCTCGCTGGCAACCAGGTGAGACACAGGAAGTAGGAGCTATACAATCTTCACTCTGCGCTTACTAACGGCACTTGCTAACAGCTACGGCCATTATATACAAAACAATAGTGGCTAATGGCCGACTGGTTACAGCTAATGGCCATCTAATAACTGGACGTGTACCTTTCCATGTGAGTTCAAGAGCCTGGAAGCTACTCTCCTGGCCCTGTCGCTACAAAAGGTATGAAAATTATGGGCCAAGAAGGAATGAAGTAGATTACTCAGTATCTTAAGTCAGTCTTCCAGCAATATGCACAGATTTACTTCTTATTGAAAGATAAAATCATTTGGATATTTAAGATTTGACTTTAATAATATTTTGTTATTCTATGTAAAGGAATGAATGATGATATAAGCAAGTATAATATTGGGTTTAAGATATTTAGTTAGGCCAAATTTCAAAGGTGGTTCAGACAGTCATGTTGATTGCATGTACACAGCTGGAGGGAAATGTGTTCACAGCATAGCAGAAAGAGCAGCTGGAAAACTGTGACTTCCATTCCTTTTTCTTCCACCCATCAACCTTGTTAATTTGAACAAGTGACTTTACTTCTCTAGTTCTTAGCAGCCTCAGGCAAAAAGGGAAAAATAATTGTCGTGGAGGGAGGCCTGCAGGGTCTCTGCTCCCGCTCTCCACACAAGAATGCAGGATATGGTGAGGCCAAAAAAGAACACCCACGGAGCCATAGGTAGGGGAGTCATACCACTATATTCTCTCTGGCGGCACTATACTCTCACTGGAGGCTGGATCCACACTGTCCGCAAACTGCCATCCGTGCTTGCCAGCCCAGCCACCATCGTCTTGCTAGCCCCCATTCTTCTCTCTTTCCTCTCTGCTAGCGTACCCACAGCAGTTATATTAGTGGCTAATGGCTCACTGGTTACAGCTGACGGCCAACTAGCCACAGCTGATGGCCATGCAATCACATTGATGGCCATTTACTACCTGAGCCAGCAGCTGTCTATGTGAGGCCGAGAGCCTGGAAACTACTTTCTGGGGCTCTGCCCCCACACTCCACCCCTACAGGCTCTCGCCTCACAATCTACGCGACAAGCGTCTTCCGCGAGGGGACCTGTGCGAGGAGCCTGGGGGTGAATGCAATATCCTAGACATAGCCAGGCTCTCTGGGCACAGCCAGGGTTTCTCAGGGCACCACCAGTGCTTCTGGGCACAGCCAGACTTCCTGGACTTCTTAGGGTACCACTAGTCTTCCTGGACACAGCCAGGGTTTCTCAGGGCACCACCAGTACTTCTGGGCACAGCCAGACGTCCTGGACTTCTTAGGGTACCACTAGTTTTCCCGGACACAGCCAGGGTTTCTCAGGGCACCACCAGTACTTCTGGGCACGGCCAGACTTCCTGGACTTCTTAGGGTACCACCTGTCTTCCCGGACACAGCCAGGGTTTCTCAGGGCACCGCCACTCTCTCTGTGCCTCTCAGGGTACCCTGCTGGAACAACAGCGACTCACAATCAAGGTGCTTACATATTCTCAATGGCGGCCAGTCAAGAGACAAAAGCAAATATACCCCAGTTCCACTAACAACAGTTCCCAAACAAACAGTCAAGCGGTCCATTAAATTAGGGATGGAAGGCAATTCCCCATAGTCCATAGTCATTCACCAGGGCTGTCCTGGGGGTGAGGGACGACCTTGACCTCACCCTTATCTCCCACGGAGGACTCAGCAAGCATTACCTCCTGGGACTATAAGTCCTGCATCCCGGCTGCCTGAGCAGGAACTTCCCCGGCCCACAGGGCTGCAACGATCTTCGCTTTCTCCGGCCTGTGCTGGTTGGGGAACCGTCCACATCTTTCCACCTCTCCACGGGATTCCATCTCTCCAGCAGCTGCATGGCTTTTCCTGTGCTGGTGGGAGAAACGTCCACATCCTCCCACCCCTCCACGGGGGTCCAGCTCTCCGGCAGCTGCTCCTCCTGGTCTTCCTGAGACTGAGTGTTCATACACACAGACTGCTCCACCGTCCTTTGGAAAGCTTTGGCTGGCACCATACCCTGCTCACTGTGCCATTTGTCATGCGGGGGACCCTGCTCGCTGCGCCATTTGTCGTGCGGGAGACCCTGCTCGCTGCGCCATTTGTCGTGGAGGGAGGCCTGCAGGGTCTCTGCTCCTGCTCTCCACACAAGAACGCAGGATATGGTGAGGCCAAAAAGGAACACCCATGGAGCCATAGGTAGGGGAGTCATACCACTATATTCTCTCTGGCGGCACTATACTCTCACTGGAGGCTGGATCCACACTGTCCGCAAACCGCCATCCGCGCTTGCCAGCCCAGCCACCATCTTCTTGCTAGCCCCCATTCTTCTCTCTTTCCTCTCTGCTAGCGTACCCACAGCAGTTATATTAGTGGCTAATGGCTCACTGGTTACAGCTGACGGCCAACTAGCCACAGCTGATGGCCATGCAATCACATTGATGGCCATTTACTACCTGAGCCAGCAGCTGTCTATGTGAGGCCGAGAGCCTGGAAACTACTTTCTGGGGCTCTGCCCCCACAATAATATATGCTTTACCTATTTCATTAAGTCAGTTCAGTATATAAATGAGAAAATACATTTGAAAGTGTAAATGTAAGTTGTTTGCCTAGGTGACCCAAGCAAGTGTAGTTTCCCTTAGGTAACTAAATATGTAACCCTCATTTTCTGATCTTAATCAGGATCCTTAGATAGTGGTATCTGTTTCATTTGGGTACACCAAGTTGAGTTAGCATCCCTTGTAAAGATCTGAATCAATTCTTTAGAATTATTTGTAAATATACAAGCTCAGTAAAGGTAATTATTGGCAAGTAGCAAATTATAGGGATGGAGTCCCAGAGAGCAGTTTCCAGGCTCTCGACCTCATGTGGAAAGGTGCTGGCTCAGGTAGTAGGTGGCCATCAGCTGTGATCACAAGGCCATCAGTTGTAAATAGTTGGCCATCAGCTGTAACCAGTTAGCCATTAGCCACTAATATAACTGCCATGGCGCGGATTGCAGCTAACAAGTGTGGTTAGCAAGCAGATTGTGGATTGCAGATCAGATTGATCCTACTTCCTATGTCTTTCCCAGCCGCCGGCAAGTCTGGGGTGCAGGAAGACCCCTTGTTGGGGTACTGGCAGATGTTTGTTTTTGTATCTCAACCAGCTGTCATTGAGAATGTAGTGGTATGACTCCCCTATCTATGGCTCCGTTATTCCTTTTTGGTCTCACCATATTCTGTGTCCATCCACCAATAGTGGGACTAGAGACCATGCATTACACAGATCCTCACTAAAATTAACTATATTGAGTTTATTTGTCATTGGTTTGCTCATACATGCATTAGTTCAGCAAATAATCCAGAACACCTGTGATCTGTTATGCTTTGTGCTGAGAATACTGAGTTATATTGAGGATATAGTGATGAGAAAAATAGGGTGACCACTGCTGAAGTCAGACCAGATGCTCAACAGAAGCTGGGGGATAGGAGGAGAGGATTAAGAACATCAGGAAACTGCCTATGCTTGACTATCCAAAGTTGACCAATGAGTTGAAGAGACTCAAATTGAAATCATGTGATCCTAATGAAAAGTCAGAGACAGATGTTTTTTTTTTTTTTTTTTTTAATTAAATTTATTGGGGTGACAATTGTTAGTAAAATTACATAGATTTCAGGTGTACAATTCTGTATTACATCATCTATAGATCCCATTGTGTGTTCATCACCCAGAGTCAGTTCTCCTTCCATCACCATATATTCGATCCCCCTTACCCTCATCTCCCACCCCCCACCCCCCGCCCCCCTTACCCTCTGGCAACCACTAAACTATTGTCTGTGTCTATGAGTTTCTGATTAGCCAAATTTAAAGCTTTGAAAACAGTTAACCATGGAATGCAGGTCCATCCTCCCTTTCATAATTACCAACCCCATTGGCCAGCATCTGAACCACAAGGCTAGGACTTATTGTTTGATTTGTCAGAAGACTTTGTCATTTCTATTTCAAGAAATATTCCAAATCTATTAAGTCTCCCCAACTCTTCAATATTACCTTTCTGATGTACAGTGCCATCGTGTATCAGCAAGGCTACTGAATGAAGTTCTTCCCATTTCATTACTGTACTCATGGTCTTTTTAATCCTTTCTTTACAAATGAACTAAATTAACATATTTAATCAAAAACATAAAAACACATTACCCTCTCCATAAAATCCCATTAATTGTTTTCCATTCCTTGAAAATAAAATACAAATACTTCCAAGAACAACAAAGCCCAACCTTCTTAGCTTCACCTCTTTCTACATCCCACCCTTCAACGAGCTGCTGCCACTAGGACCTTTTTTCCCTCCCCTTGAGAACCTATTACTGGTCCAAATCCATGTGCCTGAAGCTTCAAAAAGCCAAAACTCAAAACGTCAGAGTTTGGAGTAAGGAAAGGTTTATTGATTGAGAAGATGACAACTGAGAAGGTGGGAGACCTACTGGTGCTTCAAATCCATGTCAAGAAAGGACAGAGTTCAGACTTCTTTTACAGAAAAGAAAGGGAAATTGGATGGGCAAAACTGATTCATGATGGCAGACATCTGGGTGCCAGCAGGAGTCCAGGAAATTGTGCTTAGTCTGTTGACCTTGGTTGATGTGAATCCAGTCACAAGGTTCTTGCAAATCTTTGATAAACAACCTTTATTTTTGTACACAATTTCCTTATCTCCTCAGGAGAGGCACCTTCTGCTAAGGGGATGTTTTTGTAAAGCTCAAGCCACAAGCAGAAATTCTCTAATAATTAGCACATCTATATGCAAGAATAAGCCTATGCTATTAGCTTGAAGGCAATAGGGACAATGCAGGCTTGAATGAGATGGAGTCAGAGAGGTCAAGCATTTTCTCTGTTATAAACCCAGCATATTCTTTCTAGTCTATAAGCCTTCAGAGAACTTATTCTGCCTGTACTATTCTTCCACTAGCTCTAGAGATAGTTGGCTCCTTCTCATCTTTCAGGTTTCAACTCAAATGTTGCCCCATCAGAAACCTGCCTTGAACACCTTTATGGCTTCACTCTAGTACTTCATTCTGTAGACTTGTTTGATGGCTGTGATACTGTGATTTACAAGAAATATGCACTTGGTCATTCAGATGACCAAATACCGGAAATGCCAAAAAAATGTATACAAGTGGACACTTTGGTCAACATTGCTCAAGCAGTAGTTACCATAATCAGAAGTGTCTAGACACAGATAATAACCGCTTTGAGCACCGCTTGTCATTGCAGAAGTCAAACAGGACTTGTATTCATCTTTTGTTATTGGTATATATTGAGTATTACAATTTTAATACAGTTTTTCTTCCTTATAAGGTATATACATTTTTTTTGGCACCCACTGTATATATTGCTCGTATATACTATTTAATTTTTGTCCAGGATTCCTGGCTCACAATTACCTAAAATCCTTGTAATTTCCAGTGATCAGAGCAATAAAGGTGTATTTTATTTTAATGAGATGACATTTTGAAAGCCTTTAGGTTACCTAATGGTGAAGGCTGGTTGCCAGGAGAATCAATCATGTGATTAGAGGGTTGGAATTTTCAGTCTTTCCTTCACACCTCCAAAGAAGTGAGAGGGGCTGGAGATTTATTTTAATTGCCAGTGGGCAATGACTTAATCAATTGTGACTATATAATAAAGACTCCATAAAAACCCAAAAGAACAGGGACCAGAGAGCTTCTAGGTTAGTAGATATGTGAAGATTTGGAGAAAGTAGCACACAAGGAGAGGGCATGTCAGCTCCAAGCCTTTTTCCCCATACCTTGCCCTATGAACCGCTATTGGATCTGATATTATCTCCAGGAAGATGGTGTCAAAATTGAGTTGACTAGAAGGACACCTAGATTGTGTCTAGAGAACTTCCTGCTGTTGGTGCAAAAATTCCCCCACCACATGTTGGAAATTGGGTCTTAGAACACCAAAAGAATCATAATCTGTCATTTGCGGATCTCCCATTCTCTCCACTCCAGTATTTTAGTTCCATGATGACATGGCTTTTGTCTATCTTACACATTGTTTTATTCTCACCATCTTGTTCAGTTTCTATCATAAGGTAGATATTCAAAGACTGAAAATAAAATATGAATAATGCAAACCAAAGTTTGCTCATAGTTTGTTTTTTTTTTTGTTTTGTTTTTTTTTTTTTTTTTTTGCTTTTTTTTTATAAACAAGGTTGTAAAAATATACAGGAAGGTGAAACTAACAATGATGCGAAAACAGGGGTGACATAGGGAGGCAAGAAAAGAAAGCTTCTTAAAGAAGGAAAATTAAAGGGTGGGTGTAGAAGGACAAAATGGCTGTTTCCAGGAGTAAGGGCTATTCCACACAGTAAGAAAATTATGAATCAAGGCCTTATCCCAAGGAATCACAAATTTTAGAATTTAATATAAATACAGCCTGCAGTGGGTCTTTGAAATGCAATATATGAGACTGAAATTGCACCCAGCTCATGAAGAGTTTAATATAACACTCTAAGATGTTTGTGCTTATTTATGAGCACCAGGAATCAGCAAAATTTGTTTAGAAAGGATATATATGTATATAATCATATTTGACTTTTAGGAAATAGATGTGATAAAGTGTGCAATAAAATGAGAAAAGACTGGTAAGAGGATAGTCCTTCAAGAAGTTTTCAGTAGACCAGGCAACATGTAAGGAGGACTTAAAATAAGGCAGTGGAAGCAGAATGAAAAAGACTGGTCAGAAAAGGGACACATGACATCCGAATCAAAATGGTGGTGTGAGGTGAGCCTCTGTAAAGCACCCCTAGAATTTAGAACTTATTGAACAACAATAACTCCATAAAGGTCTCCCTGCACAGCAGACAGGCAAGACGAAGAGGCCCACTACTAAATTCACCTAGAGGTGGGGAATCGCGTGAGCAGGGGAGGAGGGAACGGAGAAGTGTGGAGACGGAGCCACGCGGGCACAGGATTCAGAACTAGCTCAGTGCTCCGAGGTCACTGCATCCTGGAACTACTGCAGGTGTGGGAGAGGGAAGAACACAGACTGCTAGGGCTCCGCTTGTGGCCCACAGGGTTGAGGTGGCAGAATATAACACGGCTAAACCCAACGCTCACAGGAGAGACCACGGAGAAAGGACTGAGGGAAGAAGGCTGAAAATGGTGGTTTAAGCCCTCACTGCCAAGCAGAGAATGGAAGCCTTAGGCACTGAGACTAGCCGCCCCCTTCCTACCCTCCCAGAGCTCGCCCCGCCACCACCTGCCTGGTGCTAGAAGCGGAACACTAGCAGTATCAGATCAAAAGAACAGAATATTTGCTGTTCTGAGAACTGTGGACCGCAGACACATATTGGCAGCCCAACAACTTCCCACAAAGAGAAGGGAGCTGTGGAAGAAGGACTGGCTGTGGTAGTGGTCCCCGCCATTGCTCTGGGCCACCTCTCACAAATCACCCCGCCCCTCGCCCCACCTATCTGGGCAGATCCCTGCAGGAGTAAACAGAACTGCTGAAACATAAGGGTTCTGAATCTGGTGCAGGAAGAGCTGTGGAACTTCAAAAGCTCTCCGCTGTGACCCAGGCAAACTATTCACAGAGGAGAAGCCCATCTCCAAGGGAATCCCCCAATTGTGTGAGAAGCTGGAATACTGAAGAGAAAACATGGCACTACCATGTGAGAAAGAGAAAAAAGGCTATAGTCGGAGAAAAAATAAAACATTCTACCAACAAGTACTGGAAAACAAACGAAAGGCTTCTTCCTATCAAACTGTTGCAGAAGCCCCTCCTGTAGATGTCTAGGAAGAGAAATAATAAATCGGTAATTGCCATGAATAACCAAAGCAACAAGATGGCTCAGAAAGAAAGTTAAAAGTCTCCAGAAAAGGAACTTAAAGATATGAAAATACGTGACTTGAATGACAGAGAATTCAAGATTGCAGTTCTGAGAAAACTCAACGAGATGCAAGAAAACACAAAAAGTCAGTTTAATGAACTCAGAAACACAATCAAAGAGCAACATGAGCATTTTATGAAACAGATTGAAATTTAAAAAACAAAACAAAATAGAATTTCTGGAGATTAAGAAATCAATAGGGAAATAAAAAATGAAATAACCAGCTTAGGTAGTAGAGTTGACCAGATGGAGGAAAGAATCAGTGACATGGAAGATAGAAACCTGGAAATTACACAGATGGAAGAAGAAAGAGACTGGAGACTTAAAATAAATGAAAGAGATCTACAAGAACGTTCTGACGCCATCAGAAAGAGCAATATAAGAATAATGGCATTCCAGAGAGAGAAGAAAGAGAGAAGGGAACAGAGAATATATTCAAACGAATTGTCGATGAGAACTTCCCAAACTTGTGGACAGAACTGGATCCTCGAATCCAAGATTCAAATAGAATACCTAATTACCTCAATCCCAACAGGACTTCTCAAAGGTACATTGCACTCAAGCAGTAAAAAATCAACGACAAAGAAAGAATCCTCAATGTAGGCACGGAAAAGAAGACGGTAACCTACAAAGAAAAGCCCATTAGATTATCATCAAGTTTTTCACCAGAAACTTTATAAGCCAGGAGGGAGTGGAACCAAATACTCAAACTATTGAAAGAAAGAAATTATGAGCCAAGAATAATATATCATGCAAAGATATCCTTTAGATATGAAGGAGAAATAAAGAAATTTCCAGACATACAGAAGCTGAGGGAATTTTCTAATACACGACCTGCACTACAAGAAATACTAAAGGAGGCTATTCGACCACCATCAACAGGGATAATTTGTGGCAACCAAAACATAAAAAGGGGGAGAGTGAAGGCCTGAACCGGAATATGGGAATGGAGAAAGTAAGCGTGCTGAAGGTAATGGAATACTCTAAATATCAAACTTTCTTTTACATAAACTTAAGAGTAACCACTCAAAAAAAAAACCAAAAAAAAAAACAAAAACCAAGAACTGAAATATACACTGTAATAAAAGAAGAAACAGAGGGAAACATCATAGAATACCACCACACAAAAACAATAGACAACAACAAAAAGGCAAAGAAACAATGGAGACACAGCCTTACCAGAAAAGTAAAGATATAATGAAAGGAAATCCTCACATATCAATAATCACCCTAAATGTAAATGGACTGAACTCACCAATAAAGTCACAGAGTAGCAGATTGGATTAAAAAACTAAACCCAATCATATGCTGTCTCCAAGAGACATATCTCATTTACAAGGACAAGCAAAGACTCAAAGCGAAAGGGTGGAAATTGACATTCCAAGCAAATGGTATCCAGAGAAAATCAGATGTAGCCATAATGATATCAGATGAAACAGACTTCAGGGTGAAAAACATAACAAGAGACAAAGATGGACATTTCATAATGGTGAAGGGGACTGTACAACAAGAAGACATAACAGTCATCAATATTTATGCCCCCAATCAGGGAGCACCGAAATACACCATGCAACTACTAACAGAACTAAAGGGAGAAATTGACCAAAACACAATTATACTAGGGGACTTAAATACATCATTGACAGCTATGGATAGATCATCCAAACAGAAAATAAATAATGAAATAGTAGCCCTAAATGACACATTAGATGAAATGGACATAATTGACATTTCTAGAGCACTTCATCCTAAAACATTAGACTATACATTCTTTTCTAGTGTACATGGAACATTCTCAAGGATAGACCATATATTGGGACATAAAATCAGTCTCAACAAATTTAAGAAGATTGAAATCATACCATGCATATTCTCTGATCACAAGGCTTTGAAATTGGATATCAACTGTAAAAAGAAAGAGGGGAAAAAACACAAATACATGGAGATTAAGCAACATACTTTTAAAGAAGGACTGGGTCAAAGAAGAAATTAGAGGAGAGATCAAAAGATACATAGAAACAAACGACAATGAAAATATATCATACCAAAATTTCTGGGATGCAGCGAAAGCAGTTTTAAGAGGGAAATTTATCTCATTACAGGCCTATCTCAAGAAACAAGAAAACTCCCAAATAAATAACCTCATGTTACACCTTAAAGAACTAGAAAAAGAAGAACAAGTAAAACCCAAGGTCAGCAGAAGAAAGGAAATAACAAAAATTAGAGCAGAACTAAATGAAATAGAGAACAAAAAGACAATAGAAAAAATTAATTTGACAAAGAGCTGGTTCTTTGAAAAGATTAACAAAATTGACAAACCCTTGGCTAGACTTACTAAGACAAAAAGAGAGAAGACACTGATTAACAAAATCAGAAACGTAAAAGGGGAAGTTATCACGGACACCACAGAAATACAAAGGATCATCCAAGAATACTATGAAGGACTGTATGCCACCAAATTCAACAACCTAGAAGAAATGGACAAGTTCTTAGAAACATATCGCCTTCCAAGGCTGAACCATGAAGAACTGGAAAATCTAAACAGACCGATCACCAGTAACGAAATGGAATCAGTCATCCAAAACCTTCCCAAAAGCAAAAGTCCGGGACCAGATGGCTTCACTAGTGAATTCTACCAAACCTTCAAAGAGGATCTAATACCAATTCTGCACAAACTCTTCCAAAAAATTGAAGAAGAGACAGTACTCCCTAACTCATTTTATGAGGCCAACATTACCCTGATACCAAAACCTGGTAAGGACAGCACAAAAAAAGAAAACTACAGACCAATATCTCTAATGAATACCGATGCAAAAATCCTAAATAAAATTCTAGCAAATCGAATACAACAATGCATTAAAAAGATTATTCATCACGACCAAGTGGGGTTCATCCCCGGGGCACAAGGATGGTTCAACATACGCAAATCCATCAATGTGATACACCACATAAACAAAATAAAGGACAAAAATCATATGATTATATCAATTGATGCAGAAAAAGCATTTGACAAGATACAACATCCATTTATGATTAAAACACTTAATAAAATGGGTATAGAAGGAAAATACCTTAACATAATAAAGGCCATATATGACAAGCCCTCTGCTAATCTCATAATTAATGGAGAAAAACTGAAGCCCTTTGCTCTACGTTCAGGAACACGACAGGGATGTCCCCTATCACCTCTGCTTTTCAACATCGTGTTGGAAGACCTTGCCAGAGCAATCAGGCAAGAGAAAGAAATAAAAGGCATCCAAATTGGGAATGAAGAAGTTAAATTATCACTCTTTGCAGATGATATGATGCTATATATAGAAAACCCTAAAGACTCCACCAAAAAAGCTATTAGAAACAATCAACGTGTAAAGTTGCCGGCTACAAAATCAACGCACAAATGTCCATTTCCTTCCTATATACTAACAATGAAATCTCAGAAAAAGAAATACAAAAAACAATTCCTTTTGCATTTGCAGCAAAAAGAATAAAATACCTAGGAATAAACTTAACCAAGGATGTGAAAGACCTATATGCTGAAAACTATAAGAAATTTTTGAAAAAAATTGAAGAAGACACAAAGAAATGGAAACATATTCCGTGCTCATGGATTGGAAGAATCAACATAGTTAAAATGGCCATATTACCCAAAGCAATATACAGATTCAATGCAATCCCCATCAAAATCCCAATGGCATATTTTAAAGAAATAGAACAAAAAATCATCAGATTTGTTTGGAACCACAAAAGACCCCGAATAGCCAAAGCAATCTTAAGAAAATAGAACAAAAATGGAGGTATCACACTTCCTGACTTTGGCTTGTACTACATGGCTACAATAATCAAAACAGCAAGGTATTGGCAGAAAAACAGACATGTAGACCAATGGAATAGAATTGAGAACCCAGAAATAAAACCACATAAATAAGGACAGACAATTTTTGACAAAGAAGCTAAATACATACAATGGAGCAAAGACAGCCTCTTCAATAAATGGTGCTGGGAGAATTGGATAGCCACGTGCAAAAGAATGAAACTGGACTGCTATTTGTCACCATGTACCAAAGTTAATTCAAAATGGTCAAAGACTTAAGCATAAGACCTGACACAATAAACTGCATAGAAGAAAACATAGGTACTAAACTTATGGACCTTGGGTTCAAAGAGCATTTTATGAACTTGACTCCAAAGGCAATGGAAGTAAAAGCTAAAATAAACAATTGGGACTATATGAAACTTAAAAGCTTCTGCACAGCAAAAGAAACCATTGACAAACTAAAGAGGCCACCAACTGAATGGGAGAAGATTTTTGCAAACAGTGCCTCCGATAAGGGGCTAGTATCCAGAATATACAAGGAACTCATGCAACTCCACAACAAAAAAACAAACAACCCAATTGAAAAATGGGCAGAGGACTTGAAGAGACATTTCTCCAAAGAGGACATACAAATGGCCAATCGACATATGAAAAAATGCTCAACATCACTAATCATCAGAGAAATGCAAATCAAAACCACAATGAGATATCACCTCACCCCAGTCAGAATGGCTATCAACAACAAGACAAATAGTAACAAATGTTAGAGAGGCTGTGGAGAAAAAGGAACCCTCATACACTGTTGGTGGGAATGCAGACTGGTGCAGCCGTTATGGAAGGCAGTGTGGAGGTTCCTCAAGAAATTACAAATAGAATTGCCATATGACCGAGCAATCCCTCTCCTGGGTATCTACCCAAAAATTCTGAAAACATTTAGAGATAAAGACACGTGTACTCCAATGTTCATTGCAGCTTTGTTTACGGTGGCCAAGACATGGAAATAACCAAAATGTCCTTCGATAGATGAATGGATAAAGATGTTGTGGTATATATACACAATGGAGTACTATTCGGTGGTAAGAAAAGATGATACAGGAACATTTGTGAAAACATGGATGGATCTTGAGAGTATGGTGCTACGTGAAATAAGTCAGACAGAAAAAGCAGAGAAGCAAATGAGTTCACTGATATGTGGTATATAAACCAAAAACTGCAAAAGAACAAGACAAATAAATGAGAAACAAAAACTCATAGACACAGACAATAGTTTTGTGGTTTCCAGAGGGTAAGGGGCATGTGGGTGAGAGATGAGGGTAAGGAGGATCAAATATATGGTGATGGAAGGAGAACTGACTCTGGGTGGTGAACACACAATGGGATTTATAGATGATGTAATATAGAATTGTACACCTGAAATCCATGTAATTTCACTAACAATTGTCACTCCAATAAATTAAAAAAAAAAAAGAAAGGATACATGATGTAAGTGATGGCCTCAAGAGAATGAGTTGAGAAGGATGATACATAGGTGAATTCTGGCTTCTAATTTACAGAACTGAGTGGGTGGTGATAAACCAGCTAAAGTACAAATTAAAAAAAAAACTAGTTCGAGCAAAAAATAACATGACATCAATTATGTTTTGTGGTTTATAATAACATTTTTCCCAAATGAGCAGTAAACACTTGATTTAGAAAACATGGAATACACAGAAGAAATGTAAAAGAAAAAAAATTAAAAACTGGATTCCTACCTCTTAACTACTATCATTAATACAGTTTACTATGTGGCAATGTGTGCGTGCATAGGTATAGAGATTTTTTTTTGTTTTGTTTTATGTAAATGGAAGCATAGCCTGCTTTTTCATAGAACATACATTACACACATTTTACAAAGTAAATGTTTAGAAAGTAGACATTTGTATTGTTCTACACCACAATTTTTAATGGCCTCATAACAGTATATTATCATGTGGATGCACAAAATTTTACTTGACCAATTACCCATTGTTGAAAAGTTAGTATTTTCAAATTTTTTTTTGAAAATAATCTTATACTGAACATACTTTTACAAATTTATTTTGAAAATACTAAAATTAAAAAAATTACATATTCAAAAAATATAAAGAAGTCATACAACTCAACAAAAAAAAACAACTTGATTAAAAAGTACGTAGAATATCTAAATAGACATTATTCTAAAAAAGACATACAGATGACCAATAACCACGTGAAAAGATATTTAACATCACTAATTACTAGAGAAATGAAAACCAAAACCAAAATGAGATATCACCTCACACTTGTTAGAATTACTATTATCAAAAAGACAATACGTAAGTTGTGGAGAGGTTCTGAAGAATATGGAACCCTGATACACTGTTGGTGGGATTGTAAATTGGTACAGTCGCTACAGAAAACAGTTTGAAGAGTCCTCAAAAAATTAAGGATAAAGCTACCTTATGATCCAACTATTCCACATCTGGACATTTACCCAAAGACTACAGAACCAGCAATTTGAAAAGATATATGCACCCCAATGTTCATAGCAACATTATTTACAACAGCCAAGATACGCAAAACAACCTAAGTGTCCACTACGGATGAACAGATAAAGAAAATGTGCCACACACACACACACACACACACACACACACACACACACACAGGGTGCCAAAAAATGTATATATATTTTAAGGAAGGAAAACTGTATTAAAATTGTAATGCTCAATACATACCAATAACAAAAGATGAATACAAGTCACATTTGACTTCTGCAATTACAAGAGGTGCTCAAAGTGGTTACTATCAATGTCTAGACACTTCTGATTATGGCATACTACTGCTTGAGCAACGTTGACTAAAGTGTCCACTTGTATACATTTTTTGGCACCCCCGGTGTGTATGTGTGTGTGTGTGTGTGTATGCAATGGAATACCAGTCAGCCACAAAAAGAAGAAAAAATGAAATCTTGTAATTTGTGACTACATGTATGGACCTAGAACATATTATGCTAAGTGAAATAAGTCAGAGAGTAGGACAAATGCCATATGATTTCACTCATACGTGGGATATAAAAACAAACAAACAAAACAACAACAAACTCATACATCCTGACAACAAATTGGTGGCTACCAGAAAGGAAGGGCAAAATGGGTAAAGGAGTTCAAATGTGTCATGACAGATAGAAACTAGACTTGTAGTGGTGAGCACACTGTAGTGTATACAGATATTGAATTATAATGTTGTACACCTAAAATTTATACAATGGTACAAACCAATGCTACCACAACACAATTTTTTTTAATTAAAAGGGGCTTAAGAGGTATCCATAAGAAATAATAACTTCCATTTTTAAAGCACTTTCTACATCCCAAATACTGCACTAAGTATTTTACATACATTATTTTACTCACTCCTCATTACTCTGTAAGTAGATGTTAACCCAATTTCATGGATGAGAAAACAAAGAATTAAGGGGTTAAGTAACTTGCACAGGTTCACACAGGTAAGTACTGAAGCAAGGATACCATGACAGTACAAAAACCCACACTCTTAATCATTACTCTATGCCACCTCTCAGCTGGCATTGGAAATGTGGATCTGAAACTCAGTAGAAGATACAAACAAAATATTAGCTTTTGTGAGTCACTAACATCTATAAGAATGAATCTCAATTCTGCTGTTGATTACCACCTGTGGAACTTTCAGTTCACACCGCTGACTCCACCACTGACCCCAGAACAATTTATGTAATTAGAATCTCTGGTCAAGAGAGGGCGGAGCCCAGACATTAGCAGGTTTTATCAGTGCCACTGGTGATGCTAATAGGCAGCCAGTCTTGAGACTCTATGATCTAAAGGAATTGCAGACAAGGACTGGGATGAGATTGTCATAAGGCAACACACGAATAAAAAGAAGAGGGGATACTACAGAACAGCTACCATATTTTCCCATGTATAATGCACACCAACGTTTTGGCCCAGACTTGCAGGGAAAAAAATTGTCGCTTTAGTTTTTTAATTCAAATTTTCATTTGTTTACATTTAGGTACCCTTTTTTTGCATTATAAAGGAATTTTAACATTTATTTTTTAACGTACTGTGGTACAAGACATTTTATGTGTCAAATAATTACAAAATAATTGTTCGTAATTGTTTATAATTACAAAAACAAGAACAGAAGCAAGGTACAAGAAATTTTATGTACTGGTAACAAATTTACGATATTATGCACCATTGAAGGCCAAGAACTATTCATTGTTGCAAGTTCATCAAAAGTTCAACAAAACCAATTATCATATTCCAGGGTATTGTTTCGCATATGGATATCGTTATTGATTTCTTAGAGTTACAATTTTAACTCACAAGCATAAATAAAATAATTAAAAGCATTCATATAGATACAGAATTAGTACTACCCATGTGTAATGTGCATCCTTATTTTTCCCTCATAATTTGGGGAAAAACGTGCACATTATGCATGGCAAAATATAGTATATTTAAGAGGTAAACAAGGTGCCAAGAGAGTAGACTCAGCAACAGACAGGGAAGAAAGAAGCTAGCCAGAAGTATTCTGGGAGTTATGGAGGAGAGAATTTTAGCACTAATAGGTATGTGAAATCTAACACACACTGATAGGCATTATTCAACAATTTCAAATAGTTTGCTGTCGTAATTTTAGGGTAGTATTGATGTAAATTGCCAATCCTTCTTGACTTGCCAATTAACCTCCACCGGGATAGTTCATGGTACTATCCTATTGTCATCCTGTTCCTTTGTTAAATTAGTTAGTTTGTTTCTACTATATCTGTAATGCCAGGTGCAACGCAGGAGCTCAGCTCCTGGCAGGTGAACATTGGATATTGTGAGACGGGAAAATCAAAAACAAAAACAGAGCCACAAAGAGAGTTCATACTGATATATTCTCGAGGGCAGCCAGTGGAGACACAGGGAGCAACATCCGCCATACTACAGTTGTATTCTCGAGGGGGATGGTCTAGATGCAAGGAGCAGCACCCGCACTTCCTGGAGCAGCCCCTACAGCTTTATAGCATACAGAACAATAGTGGCTAATGGCCAACTGATTACAGCTGATAGCCAACTGGTTACATAAGGGCTTACATAGGGATGTGTCCTATACATGTGCGGGTTACATAATGGAGCCAATACTTTTTCATGTGCAGCCAAGAGCCTGCCTCTACTGCTCTCTTGCACCCTCTCCCAACACTCCACCTCTCCAGGGTCTCACCTCACAATCTACGAGACAGGTATTTTCCACAAGGGGCCCTGTTCAAAGAAACTGGAACATTGCATCCATAAGCCACAACAACAATAAAGACTGAAGCAGAAATGGTGTTCAATACAATAAGGAGCCTGAAAAGGCACTTCAACTGCCTCCGCAGTCAGCCATCCCAAACCTTTCCACAGAGGGTACCCCAACCAGGGGCAGGTTTGATTCATCTGGCCTGCAAGAAAAATTTTCAGTCAAGTCCAAGTAATGTCCCAGAGGGTGTCCCTCTTATATAGCCAGTTCCATTCAGAGTGGTTGGCCACTTGAATATTTCACAGCAACCCAAATGTTGAACTTGTGGGCAGTTCCAAGTAGACCCAAGCTGATTCGCCACACCAGCAAAGATGGGCTCAATTCACCAGGGTCAGATGGACCACCTTTCATAGCTGTAAATAACAACCAGCTGCCCTGGAAAGCATTCAGGATTCACATGCAGGAGGGAATATTCCGCACCTGTCTACAAGGAATGCACACTGGGGGGAACAATAAATAACCAATTCAACATGAAGCCTCTGGTCCCCCCTTTCCCCTGCCAAGTAGGTCCCTCAGCCTTCTCCCCCACTTCCATACATGCACAGCTTCTGCCTCTCTCAAATTGGGGACAGTGTGGGTGAAAACATTCATTGGTTGTCCTACATACGGTGCCAGTAACTGTTGCTGCAAGGCAGGGTGGGTGGTGATGGAAGCCAACTTTCCCATCTTTAGTTTTATGATTGCAGGTCTGACATTTAAGTCTTTAATCCATTTTTAGTTTATTCTTGTATATGGCATAAGAAGGTGATCCAGTTTCTTTTTTCTTTTTTTTTTTTTTGCATGTATCTGTTCAATTTTCCCAGCACCATTTATTAAATAGACTGTCTTTACCCCAGTGTAAATTCTTGCTTCCATTGTCATAGATTAAATGACCATATAGGTATGGATTTATTTCTGGGCTCTCTATTCTGTTCCATTGATCAGAATACAGTGTCTGTTTTCATGCCAATATCATGCTCTTTTTTTTTTTTAATTACTATAGCCTTGTAGTATGATTTGATATCAGGTAGCGTGATACCTCCCACTTTTTTCTTATTTCTCAAGATTGCCATGGCTATTCAGGGTCTTTTATGGTTCCACACAAATTTTAGGATTATATGTTCTAGTTCTGTGAAAAATGTCTTTGGTAATTTGATAGAGATTGCATTGAATCTATATATTGCCTTAGACAGTATGGAAATTTTAACTGTAATAATTCTTCCTATCCATAAGCATGGTATATGTTTTCATTTAGTTGTATCTTCTTTAATGATTTCTTCAATGTCTTCTAATTTTTTGAGTACAGGTCTTTTGCTTCCTCAGTTAAATTTATTCCTAAGTATTTTTTTTGGGGGATACAATTACAAATGGGATTGTTTCCTTAAATTTTCTTTTTGATAATTTGTTATTGGTGCATAAAAATACAACCAATTTCTGAATATTAATTCTGCATTCTGCTACTTCAATAAATTCATTTATCAGTTTTAATAGGTTTTTTTGGTGGAATCTTTGAGGTCCTCTTTCTCTCTCTATATATAGTATCATGTTATCTGCAAATAATGACAATTTTACTTCCTCCTTTACAACTTGGATGCCTTTTATTTCTTTTAATTTTCTGATGGCTTTGGCTAGAATTCCAATACTATGTTGAATAAAAGTGGTGGAAAAAGGGCATCCTTGTCTTATTCCTGATCTTCAGGGGAATAGTTTTAGCTTTTCCCCACTGAGTATGATGTTAGCTGTGGGTTTGTCATATATGGCGTTTATTATGTTGAGATATGTTCCCTCTATTCCCACTGTGCTGAGTTTTTATCAGACATGGATGCTGGATTTAGTCAAATACTTTTTCTGCATCTATTAATATGACCATATGATTTTTATTTTTCATTTTGTTTACGTGATGTATCATGTTAATTGATTTGCAGATATTGCACCAACCTTGCATGCCAGGAATAAATCCCACTTGATCGTGGTTTGTGATCTTTTTAATGTATTGCTGATTTTGGTTTGCTAATATTTTGTTGAGGATTTGTGTACCTATATTCATTAGGGATATCAGCCTATAGTTTTCTTTTTTTGTAATTCTTTAACTGGATTTTGGAAAAGGGTAATGGTGGCCTCATAAATCAGCTTGGGAGCCTTCCCTCCACCTGGATTTTTTGGAATAGTTTAAGGAAAACAGGTGTTAATTCTTTTTTGAATGTTTGGTAAAATTCACCTTTGAAGCCATCTGGTCCAGGACTTATGTTTGTTAGGAGCTTGTTGATTACTGATTCAATTTTGTTGGTAATAATTAGTCTGTTCCTATTTTCTGTTTCTTCTGGATTCAACCTTGGAAGATTTATGTTTCTAGGAATTTATCCATTTCTTCCAGATATCCTAATTTGTTGGCATATAGCTGCTCATAGTATTTTCTTAATTTTTTTTATTTTTTATTTCTGTGGTGTCTGTGGTCACTTACCCTCTTTCATTTCTAATTTGATTTATTTGGGTCCTCTTTCTTTTTTACTTGATTAGTCTGGTTAACGTTTTGTCAATTTTGCTTATCTTTTCAAAAAACCAGCTCTCAGTTTCATTGATCTTTTGTATTTTTATTAATTAATTAATTAATTAATTAATTAATTAATTAATGTATTTATTTATTTATTTATTTATTTGGTCTCTATTTCATTTATTTTTATTCTAATCTTTATTATTTCCTTCCTTGTACTCACTCTGGGCTTATTTTGCTGTCCTTCTTCCACTTCCCTTAGTTGATTTGAGATTTTTCTTGTTTCTTAAGGTAGGCCTGCATTGCTATGAATTTCCCTCTTGGCACTGCTTTTGCTGTGTCCCATAGATTTTGGGACACTGTGTTTTCATTTTCATTCATCTCAAGGTATTTTTCTTTTTTTTTTTTATTTCTTCCTTGATTGCTTCTCGGCCTTTTAGCTAAGATCAAGTAACTTTTTTTCTTGATCTCATTGTTGACCCACTTATTATTTAGTAGCATGCTGTTCAGTTGACATGTGTTTGTGTGTTCTCAGTTTTTTTTCTTATAATTGATTTCTAGTTTCATAGCCCTGTGGTCAGAGGATACACTTGTTATGATTTCAATCTTCTTAAATTTTTGAGACTTGTTTTGTGGAATAGCATGTGGTCTATCTTAGAAAATGTTTCATGTGCACTTGAAAAGAATGTATATTCTGCTGTTTTGGGGTGAAATGCTTGAAAAATATCAATTAAAACCATCTTGTCTAATGTGTCATTTAAGACCACTATTTACGTATTGCTTTTCTGTCTGGAGGATCTGTCCATTGGTGTCAGTGGGGTGTTGAAACTTCCTACTATGATTGTGTTTCTGTTGATCTGTGTCTGTATGTCAGTGAGTATTTTTTTTTTATATATTTAAGTTCTCCTATGTTGAGTATATGGATGTTTACTATGATTATATCCTCTTGTTGGATTGATCCCTTTATTATTATGTAATGTCCTTCTTTTCCTTTAATTATAGTCTTCATTTTAAAGTCCATTTTTTCCAATATAAGTATTGCTACCCCAGCTTTTTTCTCATTTACATTTGTATGAAATATCTTATTCAATACCTTTATTTTCAGTCTGCATGTGTCTTTTGATCCGATGTGTGTGTCTTGTACATAGTGTATGCATGAATCTTGTTTTCTTAGCCATCCACCTACCCTATGTCTTTTGATTGGAGCATTTAATCCCTTTACATTTAAAGTTATTATTGATAGGTACATAGTTATTGCAACTTTATTATTCATATTTCTAGTCTTTACTATTTTGTTTTCTTATTTCCTCTGCTTAAAGTAGTCCTTTTAACATTTCCTGTAATACTGGCTTGGTGGTAATAAATTCCTGTAGCTTTTTCTTTTCTGGAAAGCTATTAATGTTTATCTCTCCTTCAATTTTAAATGACAGCCTTGCTGGGTAGAGCAGTCTTGGTTGTATGCCTTTGTTTTTAATCAGTTTGAATATTTCCTGCTACTTTCTTCTGGCCTGCAAAATTTCTGTAGGAAAATCAGCTGATAGTCTTATGGGAGCTCCTTTGTAAGTAACTCGTTGTATTTCTCTTGCTGCTTTTAGGATTTTCTCTTTGTCTTTAATCTTTGGCATTTTAACTATGTTGTGTCTTGGTGTAGGCATGCTTGGTTCATCTTGTTTGGGACTCTCTGCACTTGCTGGGCTGCTATGACAATTTCCTTACCCAGATTAGGGAGTTTTCATTCATTATTTATTCAAATAGGTTATCGATCCATTGCTCCTTCTCTTCTTCTGGTACTCCTACATAGTCTTCTAAATTGCTGATTTGATCCTCTGCTTCATATAATCCATTGTTGATTCCTTCTAGTGTATTCTTCATTTCAATTATTATATTCTTTATTTCTGACTTGTTATTTTTCATGGTTTCTATGTCCTTCTTTATGTTTTCTATTTCTTTGTTGAAATTCTCACTAAGTTCCTTAAGCGTTCTTATAATCAGTGTTTTGAACTCTGTCTCTGGTAGGTTGGTTGCCTCCATTTCATTTAGTTCCATTTCTAGAGGTTTCTCCTGTTCTTTTACTTGAGATGTGTTTTTTTGTTTCCTCATTCTACCTGCCACTATGTGTTTGCTTCTATGTATTAGGTTTATCTCTATCTCTCTCAGTCTTTGCTGGATGGCTTTATGTTGTATGTGACCTGTGTAGTCGAATTTCACAGTCTCCATAATCTCCTGTGTGTGTGTATTCCACAAGTGTTCCTTGTGTTGTGTGTGTTCTCCAGTTGTCCTTGAGCCTTTGTTGCTTTTGGCTCATCAGAGAGTGGGATTGACTCCCAGGCTGACTAACTATGAGGATTGGCTATGCTCACAGTGTATAAGCTGCTTTGTGGGGTCTGACCCTTATACGAGGCTTTGCCCCTATGGGCTCTTGTGCCTCTTGAGAACTGTCCCCCCCACCTTTGGGTGTGCTACTAGTGGGCTCAATAGGTAGTGTTCTGGTGTGGCCTGAAGCTTGCCTCAAGTTTTGTTTTTTCTGGTGTCTTTTGGGCAGAGCTCCCCTGCAGGGAAATCTCAGCCTTGCCTGCGACTGGCCCATGGCTACCTGGTACATGTCTCAAAGCTATAAGTGGTTGGCTGCTGCCTGTGCTGGACCTAGAGGCATGTGGGGATAGCCTTGCTGTCAATTGAGGCCTGCTGCCATCAATAGTGGGCCTGAGGCAGCTTAGCAAAAGGCCCAGGGTCTCCTGGGTGTATTGCCACCTGCCAGCTGCCCATAAGGCCCAGACGTTGAAAGAGGCTCCTTAGGTGCATGGGCCAGGCTGGTTGACCTGGTGTTGAGAGTGCACTGGGCGATTCAGCACTAGCTGTGTGGGGTAGATTTCAAGTGAGTCACGAGATGTGATTGGTGGTTTTCACAATTTTAATACAGATTCCGTTCTTACGCCAGTACCTGGTTTGTGACTACCTTGCACAACGCCTCAAAAACACTGCAGCCAGTTACCACTTCAGGCTTGCAAATCCCCAAGAGTTGCCCCCAGTGGCTGCGCTGTATTTTGGGTCACTGTTTACCCCGACAATCTTCCCAGGCCATTGCAGATTGTCTGCTGCTGTTAAAACCCTCCTCTGGGGCTTATTGGGGGCAGGGCTGGCCAGCCAGGTGCTCAGAGTGCCCCTGGCAATGCAGCTCTAGGAGGGCAGGGTGGGGTTCCACGGAGCTAAGATCAGTGGTTTCTACTTATTCAGTACAGTCTCCACTTCCGGACTGGTGCTGGGCCCATGACCATGCTACAAAAATGCCCTGAGAACACTACAACCAGCCACCGCCACTGGTCTCAGGCCCCCCAAGCCACCGCCTGTCTATACTGTGGTTGTGACTTGGGTCTTGGCTTAACGCCCTCCAGCAAACTTTTCCCAAGTTGCCACAGGCCCTCTGCCCACTTTAATCTGCAGCCTGTTGGGCATGACCAGCAGCCCAGCATTTAAGAGTTTCCCTGCAATGTAGTTCCAGCCAAGCAGAGGGCAGGACCAAGGGAATCACCAAGGCAGTGCCCACACTCTCGTGGATTCCACCAGACCAATGTGGTCCTACACTTGGACCTTTGGGGAGGGCTTAACCCTGATAATATAGCACTTCCCCCCTCCCGCCCCCGTAAGCCACACATGTTCAGGCTTCACAGGGGTCAACAATGGCTCCTATCCCTCCAGTTCCCACACAAAAGGCAGTTAGTTCAGTCCTTCACTGCACATCTCTGGGCTTCCTGAGTTATCCTCCCTTTCACCAGAGACCAGGTAAGTGCCCACCAGCAAGCAAGTCCATGTGTTGGCTCTACAAGAGGGAATCTGGGTTTCCAGTTGCCTTCTGCCCTACCAGAAAGTGACGACAGAGTCCTCACTGATTTTCACTGCCAGATGCTGTGGGAATTTCTCTTCCCATCACAGGAGTCCTGGACTGGGAAGCCCAGCGTGGGGCTGGGGGTCCCCTCCTTTTTCAGGAGGGAAACTTTGCCCCTGAGGTTTCCCTTCCACCCTGCAACCTCTCTCTGTGGGTTTGGGGTCAGCCTGTTTCGTGCCTCAGCTCCCCTACCAGTCTTGACATGGCCTCTTCTTTATATCCTTAGTTATAGTGATTTTGTTCAGCTAGTGTTAAGATGAAACTTGAGGTTGATTTTTCTATAATTTTTTTGTAGTTTTGGTGTAATCCTGGGATGCACTAGGCATAGTGTTTACCTAATCCACCATCTTGAATTCTTCCAAAGTTAGATTGTTTATTTGAGGGTTTTTTTCTTTTTATTTTCCTTGAGGTAAGCCTGCTTTGCTATAAATTTCCCTCTTAGAACAGCTTTGGCAGTGTCCCATAGATTTTCAACCATTGTGTTTATATTTTCATTTTTCTCAAGATAACTTTTGATTCTTCCTTGATCTTTTTGTTAATACATTTATTGTTTAGTGAATGTTTATTAGCCTCCATGTGTTTGTGTGTTTTTCAGTTTTCTTCTTGTAATTGATTTTAGTTTCATACCATTGTGATCAGAAAAGATGCTTCATATTATTTTAAACCTCTTAAATTTATTTACACTCATTTTGTAGCCTAACATGTGATCTATCCTGGAAAATATTCCACATGCACTTGAAAAGAAAATATACTTTGCTACTTTGGTGTTAAATGTCCTAAAAATATCATTTAAGCCCTTCTTGTATAATGTGACATTTCAGGACACTATTTCCTTGTTAATTTTCTGTCTGGATGATTTATCCATTGATGTCAATGTGATGTTAAAGTCCCCTAATATGACTGTATCACTGCTAATCTCTCCCTGCATGTGTATCAATGTTTGCTTTATACATCCTGGTTATTTAGGTTGGATGCATAGATGTTTATAAGAGTTATATTCTACTGTTGGATTGATCCCTTTATCATTATGAAATGCCCTTTTTCTGTCTCTTAATACAGTACCTGTTATAAAGGCTATTTTTTCTGATATAAGCATTGCTACCCCAGTTTTTTATTTTTCATTTACATTTGCTTGAAATATCTTTTTCCATCCCTTTACATTTAGTCTATGTATGTCTTTCAATCTAGAGTGGGCCTCTTGTATTTAGCACATGTTTGACTCGTTGTCTTGTACATTCAGCCACCCTATGTCTTTTGACTAGAACGTTTCATCCCTTTACATTTAAAGTAATTATTAGTAGGTATGTAGTTATTGCCATTTTATTAATTGTTTGCTGATTGGTTTTGTAGTTTTCTGTTTCTTTTATGTTTCCCCTCTGGCTTTCGTATCTTGTATATTGATGACTTTCTGTAGTGTTATATTTGGATTCCTTCTTCTTTATTTCTTGTGGATCTCCTGTAGATTTTTGGTTTGTGGTTATCATATGCTTTATATATACCTAGCTTTCTTATAGCAGCCTATTCTAAGCTAATGGTCACTTTAGTTCAAACACATTCTAAAATTACTACAATTTTTACTTACCCCCTCCATGTTTATGTTTTTGTAATTTTTAACTTCTTTTCTGCATATGTGTTTCTGTGTATACCTTAGTTTAATGTTGTAATTACACATAATCTTCCTACTTTTGTTTTTTAACCTTTGCACCAACTTCATAGTTCGTTGATCCACTGTTTTTACTGTTTGCCTTTGTCAGTGAAATTTTTTTTCTTTCTTATATTTTCCTATTCAATTTTTTTCTTTTTTCTTTTCTACTTAAAGAACTCCCTTTTAAGATTTCTTGTAATACTGGTTTAGTGGTGATAAACTCCTTTAGCTTTTTCTTATCTGGGTAACTATTTCTCTTTCAAATTTAAATGACAGGCTTGCTGGGTCAAGTAATCTTTGTTGTGGGTCTTTGCCAAAGTAATATTCAAATATTATTTTGAATATTTCATGCCAGTCCCTTCTAGCCTGCAAAGCTACTGTTCAAAAATCAGCTGATAATATTATGAAAGCTCTCTTATAGGCAACTAACTGCTCTTCTTTTACTACCTTTAAGTTTCTCTCTTTGTCTTTAACCTTTTGCATTTTAATTATGATGTGTCTTATTGTGAGCCTCTTTGGGTTCATATTGTTTGGGACTGTCTGCACTTCCTGGACTGTATGTCTATTTCCTTCATCAGATTAAGGAAGTTTTTAGTCTTTTTTTCCCCTCCAAATAGGTTTTCAATATCTTGCTCTTTCTCTTGTCCTTCGGAATATTGGTTGCCCCAAAGGTCCTTTAAACTATCCTCATTTAAACATTTTTTTATTTTTTATTTTTGCTGTTCCACCTGGGTATTTTCTGCTACCTTGTTTTCCAGATCACTTCAATCCTCTGCTTCATCTATCTGCTGGTGATTTCATCTAGTGTATTCTTCATTTCAAATATTGTACTCCTCATTTCTGACTTGTTCTGTTTTATGGTTTCTGTCTCTGTTGAGGTTCTCACTGAGTTCATCTAATCTGTCCCAAAGTTCATTGAGCATCATTATAACCAGTGTTTTGAACTCTGTATCTGGTAGATCACTTGCCTTCATTTCATTTTGTTCGTTTTCTGGAATTTTGTCCTGTTCTTTCATTTGTGACATATTTCTTTTTCTCCTCATTTTGGCTGAATTACTGTGTTTGTTTCTATGTATTAGGTAGATCTGTTACATCTCCCAATCTTGGCAGAATGGCCTTATGTAGCAGGTGTGCTGTGAGGCCCAGTGGCACAGTCTCCCTGTTCACCTGAGCTGTGTATACCAGCAGTATCCCTTGTGTTGGTTTTGTGTGTCCTCTTATTACAGTTTAGCATTGATTACCATTGGCACATCAGTCATTGGGATTTACTCTCAGGCTGACTGCATGTGAGGATGGCTGTGACTATAGTGGTCAAGCTGTTTTGCAGTTGCTGACCCCACAGAGTGGGAATTTCTGTAGCAGAGCTCTGGTGGAAGTTGTGTCTGCACTTCTTGTGTGTCAGATATACAGGTGGTTGGGTGATACTCTGGTATGGTCCTAAGCCGGCCAATGGGTGTGTTTTTTCTGGAGGCACGTGGGAGGGACTCCAGTGAAGGACAATTTGGGCTGCCGTTTGGGCTTGACTTGGGGGTGCCTAATGGGAGCTATAAAGTAATCTGCAGTTTGTTGCCCCTTGTGCTGTGCTTGGTGGCACTTGTGAAAGTCTGTGCTGTGAACCATGGCCCATTGCCACTAGTGCTAGGCTTGGAACCCTTTGGTGAGCACCACAATGTGATCTGAAGACAGCTGCTTCTTGTGCTGGGTTTGTGGCCACTTATTTGAAGCTACAACCCAGGTCAACACCAGCAGCAGCTTATGTCAGGCTGGGTACCATCTTGACACTGCAAGTTGAGACCAGTCACTGCTTGTGCCTTGGGGCCACGTAACAAGAAGCACAGGGTATGTAAAGGCCAGCCACTGTTTGGTCGGGGTTTTTTGAACTTTGAGAGACTTTAGGAGAGTCCGCAGCATGAGAAAAGGCCACATGTGTGGAGGGTCCACTAGAAGAGACTTGGGCTGGGCTTCTTATTTGGGTGGTTCAGGGCCTTACGGAATCACCAGGATGGGGTGAACAGTGTTAGCCAGTTTAATGGAAAGCTCAGATTTAGCACCCACCTTTGCCTGCCAGCTGAGTGGGGGGAGGGCTCAACACACCAGCGGTGGTACTTGCCAGTGCTTCTATCCCTGGAGAGAGCTGCCCCAGCCCCTGCCCCTGCCCCTGCCCCTGCCCCTGCAGCCCTCTCCCTGAAGCTAGTCAATTGGGTCCCTTCCCGTATATCCCTGTTACTCTTTGAACTGCCAGCCCTGCACTGTAGCCCAGAGTAAGTGAGTATATGATCTATAAAGTCCCCTAAGGCCCTCAAAAGAAATGCCTGGGACTCCAGCAGCCCTTCATTTCACTTGGATGCAATATCCACTGGTTTTCACAGCAAGAAGTTAGGGGACTCCTCTTCCAGGCACTGGAGACAATGTGGGGCTGGGACCCCTTGCTCCTCAGGAGGGACCTCAGCAGCCAAGATTTCCCTTCTGATCTTAACTGCCACACCATGGATGTTGTACCTGCCTATTTCATGTCTCCACCCTTCCTAACCGTCTCATTGTGGCTTCTTCTTTATATCTTTAGTTATAGGAATTCTGTTCAGCTAGATTTCAAGTGGTTCTCAATGATAGTTGTTCTATAATTTGTAATTTTGATGTGGATGTGGGAGGAGGCAAGCACAGAATTTACCTACTTGCCATCTTAACCAGAATTTAAAAAATGTTTCTAAAGCAGTTCCTGCGAGGAAGATTTTTACTTTTGTTTGAGATAATTCTTAACAATCCAGTAACTATGTGTGAAGAAATACATTTCAAAGTCTATTTTTATGTAGAACCTATTGAGAACACTTTGTACTTGGCACTAATCAGTTATAACACGTGCTCCATATATTTCTTCTTTTTTTTAATTTTTTTTTATTTTATTTTATTTTTTGTTTTTTAATTAAATTTATTGGGGTTGCCAGAGGGTAAGGGGGGCGGGGGTTGGGGGGTGGGAGATGAAGGTAAAGGGGATCGAATATATGGTGATGGAAGGAGAACTGACTCCATATATTTCTGAGCATGTAAATACTG